>NC_040910.2:58282933-58480545 GCF_004126475.2 Phyllostomus discolor | reverse complement strand
AAGGGGGTGCCTGCTCCGCGCACGCGGCCTCGGAGTTTACCTGGAGGCCCACGGCTGCAAAGGCCTCACCAATGGCATTGCGCGCGCGGCACACGTACTGTCCACTGTCTCCTAGAGCCAAGTCCAGGATAGTGAGGCGGTATTGGTCGCCATCCTGGGCCAGGCGGAAGCGAGAGCCTGCCTCCACCGGCTGCTGGTCCTTTTCCCAGTTCACCTGCGGCATGGGGTTGCCCACAATCTGGCAGCTCAACGTGGCGTCCTTACCCACAGACACCACAAAGGCCTTGGGCCGGGTCAGGAATCGGGGCGCGCCGCTGAATGAGGAGTGATCCATGGTTGAAGGGATGGGGAAGGGCGGAGACCTACGAGATGAGTGGAAAAGGTCATAGTGGAGATGAGCCTCTGACATGCTCTGAGCCCACCAGCTCTGTTCCACCCTGCCACCTCACCCATCCAACGCTGCCTGCAGAACCCAATTTAACCCAGGTAAATAGATGCCTGCACACACCCCTCCCCACAGCCCAGGCTGCATCAGAAGGCACGGTGGTTCAGAAGTGCAGATTTACCTCTTTCTGAGATCTTGGGGTCTAGCGCCACCCCAAATGGGTTCTCCTAGTAGGTGAGCAGCTTCAGACTCTCCCTGCAGATTCAGTCCCACTGCCCAGACCCCAGGACTAGCTGAGCACGTGTTCCAGAACACCAGACCAACATCCAGGCTGCCCCCTCCCTGTGAGGCATCTTGCTATGGCACCAGCTCCTTCCTGCACTAGCCGTGAAGTTCCTTGCTAAGCAGACCTGCTGTTTCCCCTTAGCCACTTCAACTGCCTCAAGTGTCCTGTCCCCTCCCCTCCACACACTGCTGCCTCCTGTGGCCAGAAACTGCAGTCTGTCTATGTTTACCCCACTCAGTGAGGGGGCTCTTTGCTCCAGAATAAGGCTTGGCCATGGGAGGCCCATGGTAGGTGCCCACTGTTGGCCTGTCCCCATCTCTCTGACTGTAGCATACCAGAGGTCACAGGTTCTCCTCAAGCCCTGGGCCCAGAGTGCTGCCTTCACCTCCCCTTGCCCCTGTTCTTCCCGCTCCCTAAGACTTTGGGCCCCATATGGGGCTGTGTGTAACTCAGGCCCCCTTGCCCAGTGGTGCCCACAGGGATTCTTATGCACAGGTCTGTCCCGCCTGCAACCACCCTAGGCCAGTGGGCACCTCACGTCCCCTGGGGTCCCCCACCTCTCAGCCCCTGAGGGATTGTGTCCATCAGTGATCAGGGAAGAAATGGAAACGCTGCAGCTGAGCTCTTCCTAACAGGACAGCACTCCCAGCCCACCAGGCTGCCGGGCACCTCACTGTAGGCCTCTTTCTCCTCCCTTTGGAGCTTGGAGTAGGACTGTTGGACAGTGAGGTCAGCAGTGTGCCTGCAGAAGACAGTGGAGGCTCCCCCAAGAAAAGCCAGGGACCTCCAGGCTGAGACAGCCAGGCCAGCTGGCTGGACCCAACCTGGAGTCAGTAAGTGTGGTGGCAGTGGCAGTGGGAGACGACATTTTGACTCTGTGGCTTCACTGTCTGGGCACCCTGTGTGGGCAGGACTGGCACTATCAGTGCTAAATGCCCTGGATGACACTGGCATCCACCTACCTGGGGTCACCCCCACTGCTCCCAGCACAACACCAGGTCCTCCCTATGGGGGTTTCTGTAAGAACAGTGAACACAGTGGGCCTCCCTGGGCTCCAGCTGGCCCCAAGTACTTTAATCCCCTCCATCCCAGGAGCCGAGCCTCCAAGCCTCGGGGCATGGGCTACCTACCCTGGAGGACAGAGGGTATCTCTGGGCCCTCTGCTCCTGGCCCTGTGATTCAGGACCTAATCCCCCTAATCCCCCTGGAGGTGGCTGAGTCCAGACCAGCCTGCTGACTCACTGTGCAGTCAGCACGTCTGACCCCCACCCCACCAGCCAACCCTGTTCAGCCTGGCCAGGAGGGCCTGGGAGGACCTGGGCAGGCAGCCACAGAAGCCCCACCTCCACGGACGCCCCTGGCCTCAGCATTCCTCTGGGGAAGGACTATTTTGACACCAGGTCTCCTAGGACCCAGAGCTATTCCCAGTGGCCACCCCAAATCATAGTCAATGTGTGGGTTCCCCAAGGCAGGACACAGCATCCTCCCCCACCCCACACATGCAGAGCAGGCACCAGAGAAGTTGCTCCCAGCTCCTGAGTGAGCATGTGGGGGTGGTGGGCAGGGAGCCACCTCCACAGCCTCGGCCTCTGGGGCCAGAAGGTCAGGGAGAGAACTCCCATCTCACATGCTTAGTGAGAGCCACCTCAGCCTCAGCAGGTGTACAAGCTGCCCCTGGCCTGACAAGGGTAGGCAGAGATCCTGAGATTCTCTAAAGCTGCTGGGGACTATGCTGATGCCCTGCCCCCCACCTTGGGCCTGCATTCCCTACCCTTCATGGGGCAGACCCTGGGGGTCTAAGGAGGCCCACCCAGATGCAACAGCCTCAGAGCTCTACTGCAGCCCTACAGAGCAGGCATCCCTGGTCAGCAGGGCCAAGTGCTCCAAGAACATCGCCAAGGACTCCACAGCTACCCATGTTCAGGTTGACTAGCAGAGGGACCACACAAGGCAACCCCTGGGCACAGGGACACATGCAGTGGCCTCCTCCATCCCTTGCCACATTGGCAGAAACAGGCCTCAGGTGGGGGCCCAGCAGGACCTCAGCCCTAACCTCCCAGGAGGCCCCTCCTCCCTCCAATGGAAACCTGCCTGGGAAGGATGCTTCCTATGGATCCCCAGAGGACCCAGCTGGACACTTGCAGGAGCCTCACTCCAGCACTAAGACCCCCATCCAGAGTTGCTCCCCACCCCTCCCAGGGCCCTGAACTCCCATGATGGGAGGTATCTCCAGCCTGAGAGCAGAACCCTCCTGGCTCTCTCCCCACCCTGCTGCCTTCACCCTTCCAGAAAAAACTTCAAGGGCAGTTCATAGACCTTCGTCCCCCAGACCACTAAGCCCGGCTTCCTGCTCACCACAGGGAAATTCTTTCCTGGAGTCAGGTGTCACTACTCCTCTGGCTGTCCCCACTACTGAGCCAACGGGCCTAAAATAGCCCCAGCTGTCAGCGGGCATCCATCTCAGCCAAGCTGGGGGCAGGGCTAGATGGGCCCCCAGGCCACCCTGGACTGAGATGGGGCACATAGCCCCAACCTCCCAGCCTGGTTGCTCCCTTCATGTGTGGGGGCCCAGCTCAGGTCACTAGTGGGGCAGGAGCTGGGATCCAGGCCCCCAGCCAGGGAGCAGCACAGACTAGCCAGACCCTACCCCAGGCTCCTCTGTTGCCAGAGCCATGACCTTCAACCAAACCACCCTGCTGGGGGGCTCATTGGATGGCCCCTACCCCTGCCCACTCTGCCTTCTCACCTGTCTTAACCGGGAACTCAGAGCAGCACCCAGACCAGGGACTCAGACGGTGGAGCAGGGGCCACCAGGTCTCACCCCCCTCTCAGGGCCCAGGACCGACACGGATCCTGCCCGGCAGCCTGCACTCTGGCCGGCCCTCAGACTGGACAGGGACAGAGGACAGGCGGATGCTGTCAGCTGGAGAAGGCTGGGCCCGCCCCTACCCTGCCCCCACCACCAGTCAGGCAGTCCAGCCCAGCTTCAAAATAGCCTGGCTGTCACTGCCTGATTGGGTTTCACCCCAGGCCCTAAGTGGGCAAAGGGCAAAGGCTCAGGGTGGATGGGGGAAGGAGGAGTAATGGTGCTGGTGGGGCATGGGCCCCAGCTGGTTGGGACCCCTCCTCAGATCAGCACCTTGGAGTGCAGGCTGGGAAGGAGCCCAAGAGAGCAGGGACCACTCCCAGGAGGGACCCAGGACTACCCCCAGGGGATCAGAGACCATCTAGGGGCAAATCACTAGCTGAGCTAAGACACTGGTCGCACTGGGTGACAGGTCTGCACTCAGACCATGGTTTCCCCACCAGCGCAGAGGGAGTGCAGGGGTGGCAAGACCTGGGCTGAGTGCTGAGCTGGGACACATGCCCAATGCTGGGTCGGGGGCGGGGGTTAGGTAGGGGAACAGAGCAGCACCCCATGATGGAGGTCAGCCCATGGTCACCCCTGCAGGGAATGCCCTGGGCTCAGGGAGGGTGTAAGGACTGCCTCCGGTCCTGCCCTGGCTCTGCCCGCAGAGGAGGCTCTCTGCAGGGGGGACCTCCTCTTTCTGACAAGGGCCCTGGGGACAGGGGCTAGCTCCTTCCGAGGAGAGGCCCCAGGACTCCTGCCAGATGGTCCCTTTGACTTCAGACCAAGCTCACCTGTCTTTCTGAGCAGCCTGGAACACTGACCTCTTGTCCTTGGGCCAGGGCCATGGAGACAGGGAGGAGGCAGCCCTCCTAAGGCCACCAACATCATCTGCCCCTGCCCACATCCTACCTGCCCACCCCCAGGGCAGACCCCCTATACCCTGCCTGACCCAAGCCTCTGGTCACCTGGGGAATGGTCCCAATGTCTTGGTCATCTTGAGTCGCCATAACAAACACCATTTATGGTTCAAAATTCTGGAGGCAGGAAAGTCCTAATGAAGGTGCTGGCAGAATATTGTCTACTGAGGTTCCCTTTCTGGGTCACAGAGAACATCTTGCTGTGTCCTAGTGTGGTAGAGAGAGAGTTCTGATCCCTCCTCTTCTTGTGAGGACATTGATCCCACTGTGTGGGCCCATCTCAGGACCTCAACTAACCCTACCTCCTCCTAAAATGTCACAGTGTGGGGCAGAGCTCCAACATGTAAATTTGAGGGGACACATTTGAACCATAGTACCCAGGAAGAAAGGAAAACTCCATGGGAGGTCTTACCCTCTGCAGTATGGCCATTGGGGACCCACAGCTGCTGCACGTGTGCACCCTTGCACTGCATACCTCTGGAGGCACTACCATGGGAGGCCCAGGGAGGATGTTGATGCTGACCTAGAAAAAATGAGATCCAGAGGAGGCTCAATGTTGGCATGTTACCCATTTTACATAGAACTGAGAGCTGAGAGCAGTGAGGGGAAACCCAGAACAGCCCCAGGAGGCCAGCCCCGCTTTGTCAGAAGCTCACAGATGCCCCCCACCCGAACCATGCCTCTTGTGTCCACTGGGCTCTGCCACGTGTCTCCTCAAAGCATATCCACTGCACAGAGCAGGGGGAAGTCCTGCAGGCTCCCCAGTGGCTCTGCCCACCATAGCACAGCAAGATTCCTGAGGGGAGGGTACCGGGAGTGACTGGGGCACAAGGCCTCATCTCCCCACCCTCATTGGGTTGCACAGCAGGAGACACCGCCTACCAGCTGTCTGCTCACCCAGAGGCCTGATGCTTTGGGAAAACTCAGGTAATCATCACTATAGATACCGTATTTTTAAGACTATAAGATGCACTGGACCATAAGACACACCTAGGTTTTAGAGGAGGAAAATAGGAAAAAAAATTTTTGAAGCAAAAAATGTGGTGAACTATTTAATAACCTGTGACCCCGCTCCATCACTGCTTCTCCACAGTGAGCCAGGTAAGCTACATTTGGACTACAAGATGCACCCCTATTTTCCTCCCAAATTTGGGGGGTGCTTCTTATAGTCTGAAAAATACAGTATTATTGTCACAAGGAGGTCCTGGTCCCACACCCTCCTCCTCCATTCTCGTTCTCTCCTGTGTCCCCTATAGCTCACCCTCCTCCACCCCCATCCTCCCTGCCATGTGTTCCTACAGTTCACCCTTCTTTTTTGTGCTATCTCTTACTTATCACTCTTACTGGGTTACTTATCCCATTCAGGTCACAGGATAGATCTCTGTCTTCAGTCCTAGGAAATGGGAGAATAAGCATCCCTTGACCACTGTGCCTTTAAGCCCCACTCTACTCTTTTGCTGTGGACGCATCCCACGTCACCAGCTACAACCAGTGGACTCCTGTGAGTGCATCCCTGGGCATTCACTGAATGTTCACACTCTTCTTTTCCTGTTCCTACAGGGGATCCTGTGCCTTAGGCCAACGTAGTGTCATCAATGATCCATGAACCATTGCAGCCATGGAAACTATGAGGTTTATCTCACTGGTCTTGGCAGTGAGAGTGGACTCCTCTTGCCCACCAGGTCCTCAGGGGCTTAAACGGTCTGTCTGTCTGTCTGCAGAGACCCTTGCATGAAGGTCCCTGGGCCCTGACGACCTTCTCTACCCACCATGGCCCTCAGACCAACACTCCCATCATCAGGGAAGTGGACTCAAAACCAAGTGGTTTCCAGGGTGTCCCTCATGTCATTATACATGAATTTTTGTGAAGATGCAGTTGTACATTCTGGGGGAAGAGCATTTAATTCCCTTGAAATGTGACAAAGGGAAGATGTTTATAGTGCATAACTCGCTTGTGAAGCCAGTGCATGTCCCATATGGGAAACTTCCCAGGGCTTCACATGATGATTTCAGTAGGTCCCCAATCACAGGCTCCTCCTTCTACAGCAGCACAAACTGAGGCACAGGGCGATTGCCATGATGTTGTCAAGCTTACACACTGACAGGGATTCACTGGGTTTTTCCTGAGTAGAGATGACAACAGACCAGGACAGGGCAATGGAGTGAGCCAGCATCCACGTGGTGTGCATGGCATCCTGGAACAAAGAAGGGACATTAGTGTGCAAACAGGTGAAATTCAAATAAAGTCCAGAGCTTAATTTTGAAGAACCTAAGAGCCACAGAGCCACAGAGCCACAGAGCTGGCAGGTTGTTGCCATACCTGAGACTTCATCAACCTGGCCAACACAGTTTGTCCTGTCCTAGAGATCCCTGAGACTCCTTCCCACTCAACTTAAGGAGCCACCCAAACTGTTAATTATGACTTTTCCATATGAATGGATGGTCTGGCTTATGCTTCACAATTCCCTAAATCCTATAAAACAAGCAACAGCTGGCTCTAGTAAGCTTCCAGTCCCCTGCACCTCTTGCTAAGTGGCCCCAGGCCCAGCACTAGGAGCAGCCACCCTAGATTCACAGCCTGACTTCACGAGGGAATCTCCAAGCCCAGCACAAGTAGCAGCCATTTCAGATTGCTTTACAGCTCAGGCAGAGCGGCCCTGGGCATAACATAGGTAGGGGCTGACCTTGGCCTGCACCACCCAGGAAACCCAAGGCCAGCACACCCAGTGGACAGCTACAGACCATGTCAGAGCACCACCACCCTGCCCCTGTACAGCTGGTCATCTGTGGAAGGTGGAGGATGGTGGTCAGTGGTCTCAGCCAGTCCTTGCAGCTGACTAGCCTCAGTAAATCCCTCCCATTCACCTGCCAACAGCAATCAAGGCTCAACAACAAGAGGAGGGTGTACTCAGCCTACCTTAAGGGCACACCTCGAGTACCCAGCTTGGGTCTTAGGGGAGGTTGTGCCACTAGACCCTTCAGGACACCTACTACATCAGAACATGCTACCAAGACACGGAGTCAAAGCAGCTCTACCTAATACATAGAAACAAATACAGGAAGGCTGCCAAAATGATGAGACAAAGAAACATGACCCAAATGAAAGAACAGATCAAAACTCCAGAAGAGCTAAACAAAATGGAGATAAGAAATCTATTGGATGCAGAGTTCAAGACACTGGTTATAAGGATGCTCAAGGAACTTAGTGAGGACCTCAGCAGCATAAAAAAGACCCAGTCAGAAATGTAGGATGCACTAATTGAAATAAAGAACAATTTACAGGAAAACAACAGTAGAATGGATGAAGCCAAGAATCAAATCAATGATTTGGAACATAAGGAAGCAAACAACAACCAATCAGAACAACAATAAGAAAAAAGATTACAAAATAAATGAAGATAGTATAAGTAGCCTTTGGGACAACCTCAAGAGGTCCAACATTTGCATCATAGGGGTGTCAGAAGGAGAAGAGAAAGAGACAGAAATTGGAAATCTATCTGAAAAAAATAGTGAAAGAAAACTTCCCTAATTTGGTGAAGGAAATAGACATGTAAGTCCAGAAGCACAGATAGTCCCAAAGAAGATGGATGCAAAGAGGCCCACACCAAGGAACATCATTATTAAAATGCCAAAGGTTAAAGATAAAGAGAGAATCCTAAAAGCAGCAAGAGAAAAGCAGTAGGTATTTACACAGAAGTTCCCATAGACTATCAGCTGATTTCTCAAAAGAAACTTTCCAGGCTAGAAGGAACTGGCAAGAAATATTCAAAGTCAAAAAGCAGAGACCTATAGCCAAGCTTACTATAACCAGCAAAGCTATCATTTAGAATCAAAAGGCAGATAAAGAGCTTCCTAGACAAGAAAAAACTAAAGTTCGTCATCACCAAACCATTATACAAAATATTAAAGGGACTTATATGTCTAATCTTAAAGAAAAATAAGATCAAAATTATGAACAATAAAATGGCAATAAATGCATATCTATCAACAATTGAATCTAAAAAACAAACTAAGCAAACAAGAAGAATAGAGACAGAATAATGGACAGAGAGCATTTTGATGATTGCCAGAAGGGAGGGGGATGTAAGGGAATGGGTGAAGAGATGAGGGGAGTAAGAAGTACAAATAGATAGTTACAGAATAGCCATGGGATGTAAAGTACAGTACAGGAGATGGAGTAGCTAAAGAACTTATTATATGCATGACCAATGGACATGAGCAATGTTGTGGGGACTGCCTGAGGGAGTGGGAGCTGCTGGGTGGAGGGGGCGAAGGGGGAAAAATTGGGACAAGTATAACAGCATGATCAACAAAATACAATTAAAATAAAAATCTTAAAAAATGTAAATAAATGAAAATTTAAAACATAGAATAAAAATGAACTGAATTTATGCCCAGAGTTAACCACACATCGGTAAATAAAGTGATCAAATGAAAATGAAAGAACCAAATGGGGGTCCAGTTCCTCCATCCCCTTTTGGTTCCTGTGCCCCAGTGCCACTCTGCTGGGCAAGGGTAAACCCAGAGCCAGAGGCTGAGGGTGAGAGGAGGAGGGGCAGTGAGGGGGTGGAGCTAGGAGGAAAAAAGAATGTTCTAGAAAGACAAGTGTAGGAGGCCCTGCCTGGCATGACAGCATGGGTATGGCAGCAGGGCTGCACAGGACCCTCATGGCCCGGCATGGCCTTCAGGGCACCCCACTCAGCAGTGAGAACCCCAGGACCAGGTCCAGGTCTCAGTGTGGCAGGACTGGAAGGGGGCCTTACAGGTTGCGAGGGCCTAAGAGAAAGGGATGGATGAAGGGATGCCTGGGTTGACTACCTATCATGGGTGTTCAGGCAGGAGGCGCTGCTAGCCTGACTGGCCTCACTGACCAGGCAAAGAGGGACACAGGAAAGGTGAGCTGGTTCTGGGCATGCTGGGCTGGAAAGGCTTCTGGGAGGATTCTTGGGCCCCTGCTAGGTACAGAGAGGGGGCCCACCAGGTCCCTGGCACATAGAGAGAGCTGGCGCTGGGAGGGACAAGGCCAGGGCCCCAGCACAACATGTCCAGAGGATAGAGACACAAGAGGGGGTATACCAGCACCCTGGTTGTGTGTCTGCTTGACAAGCCATCTCCTTTTGGGTCTTAGTGTGTACCCCATGCTGGGACAGGCACTGTCCTGACCCCACTCTACTCCCCATGGCGTGGGCCTGGGGACATTGTTCCTAAGCAAGCAACACCCATCTTCAGGCTGAGCCCAGGGTCCCAGTAGAAGCCCCAGTCTATGGAGCTGGGGCTTGGGGCTCACCAGCCCAACTCCCAGGGCTGGTGAGCCCCAAGCCCCACTGCAGGGTGGCTATGTAACCCTAGAGACATGACAAGTGCTATTGAAAAGAAGTTGTCACAAAATTGCACCGTGTGCCAGAAGTGGTAAGGCCCAAACTGGGTTCAAGAAAATGCCACACAAGAGACTGCTCCTCCCAACAGCCATAAAAGGCTATCTGGGTAATGGCTACGCTTCCAAGGTGTTAGGAGAAAGAGAGGCAGAGGACAGATACAAACAAATCATGCTGCAACATCAGTCCCATCTGCATGACTCAGAGTAGCTTGTGGTAAGGAAGGCTTTCAGGTCACGGGGGAAGACACCTGCCCAGGCCAGGGAGAGCCTGCAGCCCACCATGCCCACAATCCAAGGTCAGAGCCACAGAGGACTGAGAGAAACATCCAGAAAACTCTTGGTGAACTACTAACTATGGTTGTCATTAGAAGTGGGAGTGTTCAATTAAAAAATGGGCAAAGGACCTGAATAGACACTTCTCCAAAGAGGACATACAGTTGACCAATAGACATATAAAAACATACTCAACATCACTAGCCATCAGAGAGATGCAAATTAAAATCACAATGAGATATCATCTCACACCTGTTAGAATGGCTATCATCAATAAATCAACAAACGAGTGCTGGCAAGGATGTGGAGAAAGGCGAATTCTTTTGCACTGTTGGTGGGAATGCAGATTGGTGCAGCCACTGTGGAAAGCAGTATGGATATACCACAAAATATTAAAAATGAATGCATTTTGACCCAGTGATTGCACTTCTAGGAATATATTCAGAACCCAAAACACTAACTCAAAAGAACAGAAGCACCCCTATGTTCATTGAAGCATTATTTACAATCACCAAGATGTGGAGGCAGCCCAAGTGTCCATCAGTAGATGAGTGGATAAAACATCTGTGGGATGTTTACACAATGAAATACTTCTCAGTTGTAAAAAGGAAGGAAATTTTACCCCTTGTCACAGCATGGATGGACCTGGAGGACATAATGCTAATGAAAAAAGACAGTAAGAGAAAGACAAATACTGTATGATTTCACTATATGGAAATCTAATGAACAAACTGAACTAACAAGGAAAATATAGACAGACTCATAGATGGAGAACAGATGACACCTAAGTGGGTGGGGGGGAAGGAACTGAGCCAAAAGGAAAAAGGACTCATGGACATGGACAACAGTGTGGGGACTACTGGGAGAATTGCTTTATTTTGTGGCCATACTCAATCATTTCTGTGAGCATCCTGATTACCAGTGTATTGAACTCTGCATCCAATAGGTTGGCTATCTCCTTGCTGCTTAGTTCTTTTTCTGAACTTTTGATGTGTTCTTTCATTTGGGACATATTTCTTTGTCTCAGCATACCTGTTACATTGTAAGGAGTGGAACCTTAGCTATTTCCCGGGGTGGGGCAACCCACTTTGTTGCATTGTAGCACTGTCTGTGGGGGAGGGGTCAGAAAGGGAACAGTGCCGCTTGCTCAGCTCTCACCACACTTTCAGTCACTTCCCCTGCTACCCATAAGCAAATTGTGCCCTTCTGGTACTGATTCCCTGAGTTTGTGTATGTTCTAGGACCCCGTGGGTCCCTCCAATGGACTATCCTGTAAAACTGGCAGTTTCTCTCACCACCGCAACCCCCATAACTTTGTACAGCCAGAGGTTTTGAAATTTTCTTTTCCCAGTTCTGGAACACTTGGTTGCACAGTCTGTCTTAATCCCCAGTTGTTCCTCCTGGTTTATCTTCATGTGAATGTGGGACCACCTGTTTCACCAACCACTGCCTTGCTGCACATCCTTTCCACCTGGCTGCCCATCTCTGTCCCTCCTACCAGTCTGGATGAATATTTCTTCTTTAACTCCTGGATTGTCAGACTTCCATACAGTTCTATTTCCTAGCAGTACTGGTTGTTTTTTATTTTTAAATTGGTTGTTGTCATTTTGGTTGTGCAAGGAAGCGAAGTGTATCTACCTGCATCTCCACCTTAGCTGGAAGTTCTCTAATGCAGTTTTTAAAACAGAGCCATATTCACAGTTTTAATATGTGTTAAGTTGCACTGTAAAGCTGAGAAGTCTGTCACCTTTCTGCTGCCTGGTCTGCTCCTGTCTTTAGGATACAGATACCACACTGCTTCATAAAGTTTGTTCAACAATAAATCAACATATGGAGAAAATGGTCTCTGATTCTAAGCCTCTCATTCTCCTAAAGGTAGTTCAAAACTGGGTTACCCTTGCTCTTTCCATTTCAAAACCAAAGGGTGGAGGATGTTTCCATTTTCACCTTTTTTGTGACTTTAAAAAAAACCTCATTTATTACAAATTTAGGAAAGTTTATGACAGAAATGAGGAATTGAAAGCAAATGCTGTTTCTCAAAGTGAATTGCAGAGAAGAATTGCACCACATGGTGCACTCTGTCACTGCTGGGGTTGTGTTCATTGACAGTGACATCTCTGTGCCCATCGGACAAACTGGACCACAGCATTCACACACTTAGGTCTGCATCTGGGTACTTCTGGAGGAGCTTTAGATGAGAACTCGCCTTATCTTTGCAGAGGTCATTCTACAAAGCTTTTATATGAAAGAAAAGATAGGGAATAGGTATGGGACAGATGCCTGAGGGCAGAGGCTGGGGACCCCAGTGCCCCAGGACAGGCCCTCAAGAGCAGGTTTACCTGGCTCTCATCCCAGCTTCTCTCACACTGGCTGTGAACTCCCCTAGTAAAACCAGCTGTGTTCTGACTTAGCTGAGGCCTTCCGCCTTTCAAAATCACCCTGATAGCTTCTGAATGTGGTCTTACAGGTTTATGTCTAGTAGATCAGTGTTCAAGGAAAATGTTGGCTTAATTTTTAAATCTTTCCTGAGGCAAACACAGAGAAAGCAAACTGGCAGGCTCTGTTTCCCCTTTAAGTGAGCCTGGGGGCTGTGAGCAAGAAGCAGGATGCCTGTCCTTCGGTCACACCTTAGACATCGTCCCTCTCAGGAGGAGTCACCCATGGCCTGTCCTGTTCAGATGGGAGGGTGTCTTTAAGTTTGGGGTGAGGAAGTTGGCACTTTTCCTCATGGGCAGACCAGGCATAAATCAGACTCAAGAGATCCTCGGTCCCAGAAAGAATGCAGCATAAGGCTTGCTGGGCTGAGGATGGGGCTTGTGCTAGAGGAAGTGTTGCTGGGTCACCTCGGGACCACACAGCATGACATTGGGAGGTAACCCAGCTATAGGCTGTGTCCCCTAAGTTCCCATGCTGAATGCTAATGCTCATTGGGATGGTGCTTGGAAACTACCAGGTCATGAGGATGAAGCCCCATGAGTGTGATTCGTGTCCTTACAAATGAGACCACACAGAGTTCCCTCAGTCTTTCCACCACGTGAGGACCCAGTGAGAAGATGCCATCTGTGAACCCAGACGGGGCCCTTACCAGACACCAATGCACCAGCACCTTGATCTGTGACTTCCAGCCTCCAAAAGTGTGAGAAGTGAAGGTCACTGTCTAGAAGCTCCAGGCTGTGGTGCTCTGTCATAGCTAAGACTCTGGCTACTGCTTATTGGCAGGACCACACCCATGTGCTTGACAGTATAACTTTTACAGCCTCATGACAAAGCATTTCATAAAAGGACTTTTTAAAAGATTTTATTTATTTATTTTTAGAGAGAGGGGAAGGAAGAGAGAAAGAGGAGAGAAACCTCGATGTGCATGCCCCAAGTGGAGACTTGGCCTACAACCCAGGCATGTACCCTGACTGGGAATTAAACCAGCAATAGGCCAGCACCCAAGCCACTGAGCCACACCAGCCAGGGCTGGACTTTAAAAGATTAAACAGCCCTAACTGGTGTGGCTCAATGGGTTGGGTGTCATCCCACAAACCAAAAGATTCCCTGTTCAATCCCCAATCACAGCACATGGCTGGGTTGTGGGTGAGGTCCCTGGTTGGGATGTGTATGAGGAGCAATTGATCGATGTTTACCTTCTTTCTAAAATAAAAACATAAAATATATTTTTTAAAAGATTAAACAACTTTAAGTCCACAGATTTGGATGCAATCACCGAATCTTACAGAAAACAGTCACACAGAACCAGGACCTATCTGGGCTCAGGGTCAGGCTCTAGGTAGTTAGGCCACTGAAACAGCTCAGGGCTTGTGGCAGAAAAACAAATACATGTTTGGTATCTGCCTCCAGTTCCTGGTGCAGGGCTCTGAAACCCCTTGCAATTTCCTGGGTGAGCACCTTTTGTTCTAACAAAGGGCACTGGGTGGGCTCCTGAATGGTGCTGGTCACCAGAAAGACACCCCATGATTGGCATCCTGGAACTTTCAGCTCACCCCCAGCCTCTGAGGGGGGAGGGGCTGGAAATGTTAATGACTGATCATGTCTATGTGAGAAAGTCTCCAAAAAATCCCAGTAATACGGGGTCTGGGGGCTTCTGGGCAGGTGAACGCATCTATTGTATATGACAGGAGAGTGACACACCCTGACTCCATGGGGACAGAAGCTCCTTCACTCGGGACCCTCCCAGACTCACTAGGTAACTCTTCCTCTGGCTGTTCACCTTCATCCTGTATCATATTCTCTATCACATGATAAACCAGTAAATATATTTCTCTGAGTTCTAGTTGTTCTAGCAAGCAATGAAACTGGAGGAAGGGGTTGTGGGAACCTGATTTGCCAGTCAGAACAGTGGGTGACACCTGTCAAGATGGAGGTGTAAGCAGATATGCTTCACCTCCTTGCACAACCATAAGTAGAATCGCAACTACCCTCAAAACAAAAAATACCCAGAACTGCTAGGAAATTGAACTGTATTCAAGTCCAACAACCAAGGGTTTACAGAAGCCACATTCATCCAGATGGGTAGAGGGGTGGAGATGAGGATCTGGGGCATGGTGAAGTGGTGGCAAGGCAGAGGTGGCCAGCAGAATGGGCGGTCCCATGGCCACATGTGATAGATAAGGATTGGAAGGGGTGCTTTGGGAGAGAGTGATCCCAGCCCCAGGCCATGCCACTCAGACCAGGGTTCCAGTGCCAGGAAAATAAATCCTCATGACTTCTGGCTGTATAAACCAGTGGGGGTTGGAGCGGCAGAAGAAGCTGCTGGCCTCTCAGCAGAATCTGGTTGAAGGGCCCAAAGGGTTCTAGAACATATGAAAACCCACCCACTCTGGGAACTGCCACCAGGGTGGTGGCTGGAGGAGCTCAGTTACATACAGGAAATGGGTGAAGTGACTGGAAATGGGGTGAGTGCAAGCAAGCCTCCAGCAGCCAGACAGCAGCATTGTCCCCTCATTGATCCCTCCTCCACATACAGAGCCACAAAGCAGTGAAGTGGGTTGCCCCATCTTGGCAAATACCTAGGTTCCGCCCCATACAACTCAACAGGTTCAGCAAAACAGGGAGTCAAAGTAGCTCTACCTAGTACACAGAAACAAATACAGGGAAGTTGCCAAAATGAGGAGATAAGGAAATGTGGCTCAAATGAAAGAAAAGAACAAAATCCCAGAAAAAGAACTAAATGAAATGGAGATAATCAACTTATCAGATGCAGAGTTCAAAACACTGATGATAAGGATGCTCAGAGAACTTACTGAGTATGGCAAATCCATAAAGGAAGAAATAAAGGTTACACCAAGCAAAATAAATAAAAATCCACAGAGAACCAACAGTGAAGGGAAGGAAGCCAGGGTTTAAATCAACAATTTGGAACATAAGTAGGAAACAAACATTTGACCGGAACAGAATGAAGAAACAAGAATTCAAAAAAAACAAGGAGAGACTAAGAAGAGACTTGGGAACCTCTCTAAACATGCTAACATCTGAATCATAGGGATGCCAGAAGGAGAAGAAGAAAAGCAAGAAATTGAAAACTTACCTGAAAAAATAATTAAAGAAAACTTCCATAATTTGGCAAAGGAAATAGGTATACAAGTCCAAGAAGCACAGAGTGCCAAACAAGTGGGAACCAAAGAAGACCACACCAAGACACATTATGAGTAAAATGCCAAAGGTTAAAGATAGAGAATCTTAAAAGCAGTAAGAGAAAAGGAGAGAGTTATTTACAAAGGAGTTTCCATAAGGCTATCAGCTGATTTCTCAAAAGAAACCTTGCAGGAAAGAAGGGATTGGCAAGAAGTATTCAAAGTGATGAAAAGCAAGGACCTACATCCAAGATTACTCTATCCAGCAAAGCTATCATTTAGGATGGAAGGGCAGATAAAGTGCTTCCCAGAAGAGGTAAAGCTAAAGTAGTTTATCATCACAAAGCCATTATTACATGAAATGTTAAAGGGACTTATTTAAGAGAAAGAAGGAGATCAAAACTATGAACATTAAAATGACAACAAAGACAACTATCAACAACTGAATCTAAAAAAAAACAAACTAAGCAAACAACTAGAACAGGGATAGAAACACAGAAATAGAGATAACATGGAGGGTTATCAGCTGGGAGGGGAAGGGGGAAGAATGGGGGAAATGATGCAGGGATCAAGAAGCATAATTGGTAGGAACGAAAGAGACAGGGGGAGGTTAAGAACAGCATAGGAGGACTTCCAGCCAAGATGGAGGCATAGGTATACACACTGTGCTTCCCTGCACAGCCAAAACAAGGACAACAACAATTTTAAAAACAAAAAACAACCAGAACTGACAGAAAACCAAAGTGTATGGAAGTCTGATAACCAAGGAATTAAAGACATATTCATCCAGGCTGGCAGGAGGGGTGGAGACAGGCAGCTGGGCAGAGAGGACTCACTGCAAAGTGGCGGTGGAGGACCGGGGTGTGCAAGGCTGCAGCTAGCTGGCAAGGCAGCAGCAGGTGGAAGGGCAAGGTGGCAGATTGCAGACTGGGCCATCCCACATTTGCACACAGATAAACCAGGAGAAACAACTAGGGAGCAGGATGGACCTCTCAACCCAGGGCCCCCAGGATGGGAAAACAAAGCCTTAGACCAATGATTGAAAACATCTGTAGGGGTTGAGGTGCCAGGAGAAACTGCCAGCCTCACAGGAGATTTGTGGGAGAGACGCACAAGGTCCTAGAATGTATTCAAACCCATCCACCTGGGAATCAGCACCCGAAGGGCCCAATTTGCTTGTGGGTAGTGAGGGAAGTGACTGAAACCCGGTAGAGAATGGAGCAAGCACCATTGCTCCCTCTTGGACCCCTTCCCCATGTACAGCTCCACAATGCAGCAGCAAAGTGGGTTACCCTGCCCTGATGAACACCTAAGGCTCCACCCCTCACTATGTAACAGGCACTTCAAGACAAAAAAAAAAAAAAGGCCCAAATGAAAGAACAGATCATAGCTCCAGAAAAAATACAACTAAGCAATGAAGAGATAGCCAACCTATCAGATGAACAGTTCAAAACACTGGTAATCAGGATGCTCACAGAATTGCTTGAATTTGGTTGGAAATTAGATGAAAAAATAAAGGCTACAATAAGTTAAATAAAGGAAAATGTAGAGGGAACCAATAGTGATGGGGAGAAAACCTGGTCTCAAATCAACAGTGTGGACCAGAAGGAAGAAAGAAACACCCAACTAGAAAAGGATGAAGAAACAAGAATTCAAAAAAATGAGGAGAGGCTTAGGAACCTCCAGAACATCTTTAAACATTCCAACATCTGAATTATAGGGGTACCAGAAGGAGAAGAGGAAGAGCAACAAGTGGAAAAGTTATTTGAACAAAGAATAAAGAAGAACTTCCTCATTCTGGCAAAGGAAATGGACTTCCAGTAAGTCCAAGAAGCTCAGAGAGTCCCAAAGAAGTTGGACCCAAGAAGGAACACACCAAGGCACATCATCATTACATTACCCAAGATAAAAATTAAGGAGAGAATCCTAGAATCAGCAAGAGATAAGGAGACAGTTAACTACAAAGGAGTTCCATCAGACTGTCAGCTGATTTCTCAAAAGAGATCTTACAGGCAAGAAGGGGCTGGAAAGAAGTATTCCAAGTCATGAAAGGCAAGGACCTACATCCAAGATTGTTCTATCCAGCAAAGCTTTCATTTAGAATGGAAGGGCAGATAAAGTGCTTCCCAGAGAAGGTCAAGTTAAAGGAGTTCATCATCACCAAGCCCTTATTATATGAAATGTTGAAGGGATTTATCTAATAAAAAGAAGATAAAGAATATGTATAGTAAAATGACAGCAAACTCACAATCATTAACAACCACACCTAAAATAAAAACAAACACAAACTAAGCAAACTACTAGAACAGGAACAGAACCACAGAAATGATCACATGGAGGGTTATCAACAGGGGAGTGGGATGGGGAGAGAGGGGAAAAAGATACGGAGAATAAGTAGCATAGATGGTAGGTAAAAAATAGAAACAAGCGGTGGTAAGAATAGTATAGGAAATGTAGAAGCCAAAGAACTTATATGTATGACCTATAGACATGATTTAAAGGAGGAGATGTGGGTAGGAGGGGATGTTCAGGGTGGAGGGGAGTGAAGGGGGGAAATGGGACAACTATAATAGCATAATCAATAAAATATATTTTTAAAAAAAGAATAGCATAGGAAATGGAGAAGCCAAAGAACTTATATATGCATGACCCATGGACATAATGGGGGGATTGCTGGAAGGAAGGTGGTACCAGGTGGAGGGAGGAAGAGGGGGAAAAATTGGGACAACTGTAGTAGCATAATCAATAAAATATACTTAAAAAAGAAGTGTGGGTGACCCTGGACTTTCTTTGATTGGCATCTGAAGTGGGAATAGTCTTCTGGGGTTTGATGCTATCTCCAGGTAGACAGCATCAGAACTCAGTTAAATTGTTGGACACCCACTCCGCTGGTGTCTGCTGGAATGGGAGAACTGTTTGTGGTTGTTGGAAGACACCCCAGCACCCATCAAAAACCCTCAGGGGCATTGTAATTATAACAGGAAACTTGGATAAAAATGCACTTCTGGGAAAGAAAACATAACATGATCAGTTACCTGCACATCTATGCCATCCTTTATAGCCATTTGAAAATTAAAGTGTTTCAAATTTTGATTCTATTAACATCCTCATAAAATGGTACTATACAATGGAATATTATAAAGGCTGAAAATTTGAAGTATGTGGCTATTTTGCTTCCCATTGCATGTTTATAAATGATGTTGCAAGGGTCCTGGCATCTAGCTCTCAAAGTCAGACTTTCCTCCATTGTCTGGATGAAGTTGGTGTTTCTCAGAACCATCTACAAAGGTCTGGAACCTGGCACAGTGGGGGAGTGCAGGTTGGGGAGGGTGGCTTCCAAGAAAGTAGGTGCCCTGTCTTGTCACTTCTCACCTGTGTCATTCATAAGAGTTCGAAACAATCCAACTGCCCAGCAGCAGGGTTTTTAAGGCTCCTCCCAAGTCACCCGCCACATCCAAGTCTGAGAACCAACGGCATCACCTTAGTTCAGAAGCAGGGAGAAAGTTTCTGTGTCCATCCAGAATGTCTGCACAAGGCACCATGTAAACCCACATGGGGCAAAACAGGTAAAACAGGCGAAAGCTAATTTAAAATAATACTTACAGTCTCCAGAAATTGTCCTCAGTGAATTCAGCAAATGAAGAAACACTGAGTCAGGAAAATTTACCAAAACTTGGTGAGAACAGTGAGTCTGGGGAGCTTCAGCCACCACCATGCCCAGCCAGCCAGAGCTGCCCTCTGTGGCGGGGATGGGGAGGGTGACCAAGAAGATGGGGCTTCCTCCCCCACCCCCAGTCAAAGGTGTGGAATCACAGTGGGGACAGGCCAACAACATTTCTCAACTCCAGGTCAAAGTGGCTTGAGTTTGGGGCACTCTTCCTCTGCCCGGTGCCTCTCCCTGATGGCTGACTGAAAACACCAGCCAACTGCCCCTCCCAGCTCACTCACAGAGCGGGCGCTACCCTGGCAGGAGCAAGCCAAGAACAGTCAGAAATCCCGCCAGCAGGAAGGCAGCACAGAGAGGCTTGCAAACAGCTCCCCAGAGGACCTGCCCTCATGTGAAACAGTGAAGGAAAAAACAGGCCTTGGGCCTCTCCTCTCAGCTCAGCCATCAGGCTAAACCACAGTTCACTTGTGAGACCCAGGGACTGAGACAGTGAAGTAAAGGCCCCTGGGTGGGAACAAGCCTCAGATCAGACAACTGCAGCGCTGATGCCCTGGATGTCATAGGACACAACCGACTGGTCTTCCCAGCAGAGGGGTGTGACATCCAATGAGACAGCATCACAGAAGGACAAGGACCCAGACAGTCAGAGAGGCCTCCTTCCATCTCATCAAAGGCTCTCTGTTGCAGAGGAGAGAGATGCACTGCTGCAGTGTGGCTGCACCCCCAAGCACATGCATAGGCAGACACACCTGCAGAATCAAACCCGGAAAGGGAGGAGGAGGCTCAGTATCCTCAGTCATACAATATATTGTCTGAAACATTCAGCTTTCAATGAAAAAATAACGAGACATGCAAAGAACAGGAAACTGACCTATACACAGGGGAAAGCAGGCAACATAAACTGCCTGCGAGAGGTCCCAGCTGTTGGATTTAGTGGACACAGCTTCATGATGGCTGTCTGGGAATGCCAGGCAAACCACCTCATATTCCACCTTAAAGAAGTGAAGGACAGATCATGACAACACGTCACCAAATACAGAACAGCAATAAAGAGGTGGGAAGACAAAATGAAATGTCCCCGAGGGGGCCTCCACGTCAGACAGCAACTAACAGACAGGAGAATCTGGGAACACGGACACTGACTGATAGAGATTAAGGAGCCTGAAGAACAGAGGAGAAGAATGAAGGAAAATGAACAATGGTGGAGAGAGACTTCTGGCCAAGATGGAGGCATAGGTGGACGCACTGTGCCTCCTCAGACAACCGAGATAGGGACAACAACAATTTAGAAACAGAATAACAACCAGAATGAATAGAAAATTGATCTGAATGGAAGTCAGACAACCAAGAAGTTGAAATAGACCCGTTCATCCAGACTGGTAGGAGAGGCAGAGTCAGGCAGTCGGGCGCAGGGCTCGGCGCAGAGAGCAGAGAGCGTTGGGACTGGGCGCATAAGGCATCCAGGGGGCGTAAGGCATTCGGGGCATGCAAGACAGCAGCAGGTGGGCCCTGAGTGCGCAAGTGGCAGCTGGCAGACCCCGGCCAAGGGGTGGCAACTGGCAGAGCCAGTGAGGCGGTGATTGTGAAGCAAGGCACTGCATGCAACCCAGGATCCCAGCGCTGGGAAATAGAGCCTTGGGGCACTGACTGAGGACACCTGTGGGAGATGAGGCACAGGGAGAGCCTCCCAGCCTCACAGGAGAGGTCCTTGGAAAGTCCCACAGCGTGCACAAGCCCACCCATGGGAATTGGCACCAGAGAGGCCCAGTTTGCTCAGGGGAAGCAGCAGAAGAGACTGAGGTCCGACGGTGAATGGAGCAAGCGCCATTGTTCCCTGTTGACCCTGCCCCCACATACAATGTCACAACCCAGCGACTGGGGTGCCCAGTCCTCGTGAACACCTAAGGCTCCACCCCTCACCATAACAGGCACGACCAGACACCCCCCACCCCCCAAAAAAGAGACAGCACAAACAGAAGACCAAATGAAAACCCCAGAACCCATCCTTTTCAGCAACTGAGAGATAGCCAACCTATCAGATGCACAGTTCAAAACACTGGTGGTCAGGATTCTCACAGAACTGGTTGATTTTGGTCGCAAATTAGATGAAAAAAATGAAGGCTACAATAAGTGAAATGAAGAAAAATACATAGGGAACCAATAGTGATGGGGAGAAAACTGGGTCTCACATCAATAGAGTGGACCAGAAGGATGAAAGAAACAACCACACAGAAAAGAATGAACAAATAAGAATTCAAAAAAATGAGGAGAGGCTTAGGAACCTCCAGGACATCTTTAAACATTCCAACATCTGAATTATAGGGGTACCAGAAGAAGAGGAAGAGCAACAAGTGGAAAAGTTATTTGAACAAAGAATAAAGGAGAACTTCCCCATTCTGGCAAAGGAAATGGACTTCCAGTAAGTCCAGGAAGCTCAGAGAGTCCCAAAGAAGTTGGACCCAAGAAGGAACACACCAAGGCACATCATGATTACATTACCCAAGGTAAAAATGAAGGAGAGAATCCTAGAATCAGCAAGAGAAAAGGAGGCAGTTACCCACAAAGGAGTCCCCATAAGACTGTCAGCTGATTTCTCAAAAGAGACCTTGCATGCAAGCAGGGGCTGGAAAGAAGTATTCCAAGTCATGAAAGGCAAGGACCTACATCCAAGATTGCTCTATCCAGTAAAGCTATCATTTAGAATGGAAGGGCAGATAAAGTGCTTCCCAGATAAGGTCAAGTTAGAGTTCATCACCACCAAGCCCTTATTTTATGAAATGTTAAAGGGACTTATCTAAGAAAAAGAAGATCAAAAACATGTATACTGAAAGGACAGCAAACTCACAATTCTTAACAACCACACCTAAAAAAAAAAAAACAGAGAAACTTAGCAAACAACTAAAACAGGAACAGAACCACAGAAATGGAGATCACATGGAGGGTTAGCAGCAGGGGAGTGGGAGGAGGAGAGAGGGGGAAAAGGTACAGAGAATAAGTAGCACAGATGGTAGGTAGAAAATAGACGGGGGAGGGCAAGAATAGTATAGGAAATGTAGAAGCTAAAGAACTTATGACACATGGACATAAACTAAAGAGGGGGATGTGGGTGGGAGAGGGTGTGCAGGGTGGAGGGGAGTGAAGGAGAGAAGGGGATGACTGTAATAGCATAATCAATAAAATATATTAAAAAAAACAATGGTGGAGAAATATGGGCACCACTAAGTGCACCAATATATGCATGAGAAAACCACTCATTGCATGTAAGGGAAGCCCAGCATGATTAACAGCTTACTTCTCATCAGACAAGGGACACCATAAGGCAGCAGGAACAGGCAGCAAAGTGGAGTCCTCCTGAGTAAATCATGCTCTCTCTTCAAAACAGTGCATCAGCCGAAACAACACCTTAAAAATGCTAAATCAGAACATTAAAATAAGTGTAATGTGCTTCAAATCTGTTACTATCACTCAGAATGGTAACTATTTTTAAACTTATTTCAGTCATGGGTGATGCTTTAAACTGCCTGGGGCTGGGGCCTTCTAGAACTTCTCTGCTGGCCCCTGAAGTTTTCCCACAGCGTTCCAGGGGCATTCAGTTGTGATGGCTAATTCAACTGTAAATCCAAAATGGCCCCAGAATTTGATAGAGTGTTTCAGGAAGCAACCTTGGTACTAGAATTTAAACAACTTAAAGTAAACACAAGGATTTTGATAATTTGTCTTCCACTAAACCCACAGAATGCACATGAAAAAATTTTTAGCCCAAAATATTTGCCAAACCTTTGAAAAGCCTTGTGGAAAACCACTTGGACAAGTCAAAGGCATGGTCCTATGGGTGCCAGTGTCCCAGTGCCAGAGCATGGTGCAAGCCCTCTGTCCCCTCTCCATCATGGGTTAAAATTAGAGCCCATGGGTCTTGGGAGCTACCACTGAGTGAGAAACTGTCTTTCCTCCTTGGAAGTGCTGAGATCAGGGCTGAACAAATTCCTAGGGCAGAAATGAAGGACCATCTTGCCCTCCCTTCTCATGGCTGTTGCTCAGCTGTTTCAGCTCTACCCCTGCCTTGCAGCCTTGGGAACAGCATCACAACCCTAACTCATCCTCCTGGGCATCATGTTCTGGACATCAGCTCCTGCCACATCCTGTCCTGTCTTCTTGTCCCAGGACTATGTTGGGAGAGGCTCTGGGCAGTCATTTATAGGGCACAGCACAGGGTTCCAGAGCCATGAGTGGCCACTGCTGGCCTTCCAGGGCCAGGCCAGGGCCACCACATTCAGGACAGTCACCGGGACAAAGAGCTGTCCAAGCAATAAAGAGACCTGACTTCTTAACCAGTGACACGCAGTGTGCTCAGAGTTCACCTCACCAGGAAGCACTGCCATTAAGATGGGGTGGGGGTGGGGGCACTGGGCAGAATAGAGTACCTGGAAACCTGCACGTGGTAAGACAAATGAGTGGGAGAGTGCTCTGCACAACCGGCTTTCCTCTGAAACAAGGAAAACCAGTTGACTACTTTGTACCTGGCATGGGATGGTATCTGATGTCCCCAGGAAAAGCCACATCAAAGTCCTCACCCCCAGAACCTGTGAGGGAACCTTATTTAGAGGTAGGGTCTTTGCAGACACAATCAAAGTAAGATGAGGTCGTTAGGATGGGTCCCAATCCAATAAATAGCATCCTTATAAGGGGAAATTCAGAGAGACAAGTCACACTCAGAGGACCGAGGACACAGAGATGCATAGGAAGAGACATAGTGACGACAGAGGCAGAGACTGGGGAGATGCAGGCATAAGCCTGGGACACCTGGGGCACTAGGGCCCACCAGAGGCAGGAAGGACTCTCTGCCAGAGCCTCCTGAGGGAGTGCAGCCTGCAACACCCTCATTTCAGACTTCTATTTCAATCCACCCAATGTGTGGGAAGCTATTACAGCAGCCCCGGGAAACTAATGTAATGCCACTCACAAAATTTAAGCTGATTAAAGAGAATTCTCACAGGGCCCATCATTTCCACTTCTGGGTATATACTCAAGAGAACTGAAACATGTCCACCCAGGAATTGTACACCACTAAAAAGAAAAGATATTGTGTGACATGACAGAGATGTTAATTATCACTACAATGGCAATCATATTACAGTATGTATATATCAAATTTACATGCTGTGCATCTTAAATTTACACATTACATGTCAAATATACTTCAACAACAACAAAAAGCTCTTGTACAAAATGTTCACAGCAGCCCTATCATAACAGCAAAAAAGCAGAAACAACCCAAATGTTCACCAACAGATGAATGGAAAAATAAGTAGCCATACAATAGAATATTATTTGGCCATAAAAAAGAATAAATCACTGACATATGCTATAATTGGGATGAATCTTGAAAACCAATGCTCAGCAAAAGCAGCCAGACACAGGTGGCCACATTGTGTGTGATTCCATTTCTATGAAACATCCAGGACAGGTGAGTCTGCAGAGACAGGAGCAATTTGGTGGTTAGCAGGGCCTGGGGAGGGGAATGGGAGTGGCTGTGTAATGAGTGTGAAGTCTTTTTTAAAAAAACTTTTTCCCATTATCATTTAGTCCCCTTATAATCCCCTCCACCCTGCACAATCACCACACTGTTGCCCATATCCATGAGTCCTTTTTCCTTCTCACGCAATCCCTCCACCCCCTAACCTCTCCTCACCTTAGCTGTCAGCCTGCTCTCCATCTATGAGTCTGTCTCTATTTTGCTTGTTAGTTCAGTGTGTTCATTAGATTCCACATATGAGTGAAATCATATGGTACCCATCTTCCCCTGACTGGCTTATTTCACTTAGTATAATGTTCTCTAGGTCCATGCATACTGTCACGAAGGGTAAAATTTCATTTTTATGGCCAAGTAGAATTCCACTGTGTAAATATCCCATAGATGTTTTATCCACTCATCCCTTGGTAAACACTTGGGCTACTTCCATATCTTGGCTATTGTAAATAATGCTGCAATGAACATAGGGATGCTTATGTTCCTTTGAATTAGTATTTTGGGTTCTGGATACATTACCAGAAGAGGGGTCACTGGGTCATAAGGCAGTTCCATTTTTAATTTTTTAAGGTATGTCCATACTGCTTTCCACAGTGGCTGCACCATCTGCATTTCCAACAGAGCAAAAGGGTTTCCCTTTCTCCACACATATGTTTGTTGATTTATTGATGACAGCCATTCTGACAGGTGTGAGGTGATATCTCATTGTGGTTTTAATTTGCAGTCTCTAATTGAAGTCGCCTTCTGAGGTGATAAAAATGTTTTAAAACTACTAAAGGTGCTAATTGCATAACATTGTAAAAGTACTAAATGCCACTAAATTGTGCATTTTAAAATGGTTACTTTATGGTATGTGACTCTTACGTCAATAAAAAAAAAATCAAGCTGAGATGTATATATAAAACCTAACTAAAAAAATCTTTAAAAGTTTTAGAAGAGAGTTCTGGCCAAGATGGAGGCATAGGCAGAAATACTTTGCCTCCTCATACAACCAAAAGGATAACAACTAATTTAAAAAACAAAGAACAACCAGAACTGCCAGAAAATCATTGCATGGAAGTCCAACAACCAAGGAGTTAAACAAACATTCATCCAGGCTGGTAGGAGGGGCAGAGATGAGCAGCCACGGTGCAGACAGGCAGCCAGGGCAGAGAGGACATGTGGCAAGGTGGTGGCTGGTGGACTGCATGGGGGATCCCACTTTCTTATGCAGATAAGCTAAGAGGAACTATGGGAGAGCGCGACATACCGCAAAACCCAGGGTTCCAGTGTGGGAAATTAAATACTCAAAACCCCTGGCTGTAAACAATTCTGTAGGGGTTGCTGCAGTGGGAGAAACTCCCAACCTCCTAGGAGAGTTCGAAATCTGCTTATGGGAAGTGAGGGAAGTGATAGAAAGTGAGATGAGAGCAGAGCAAGTGTCATTGTTCCCTCTCTGACCCCTCCCCCACAGACAGCACCACAACGCAGCAAAGAGGGTTGCCCCACCCTGGTGAATACCTAAGGCTCCACCCCTTGCCACATACCAAGGTGTACCAAGACAAAGAAATATGGCCCAAATGAAAGAACAGATCAAAACTCCAGAAAAAGAGCTAAGTGATGAGGAGACAGACAACCTATCAGATGCACAGTTCAAAACACTGGATACTCACAGAACTGATTGAGTTTGGTTGCAAAATAAAGGAACAAATGAAGGCTACACACAGTGAAATAAAGCAAAATATACAGGGGACTAAGAGTGACGGGAAGGAAAGCAGGACACAAATCAACAATTTGGAACAAAAGGAAGAAAGAAGCATGCAACTGAAACAAAATGAAGAAACAAGAATGCAAAAAAAATGACAAAAGGCTCAGGAACCTATGGGACAAGTTTAAGCATTCCAATATCCAAATGATGGGAGTGCCAGAAGAAGAGGAAGAGCAAGAAATTGAAAACTTATTTGAACAAATAATGAAGGAAAACATCCCCAATCTGGCAAAGGAAATAGACTTCCAGGAAGTCCAGGAAGCTCAGAGGGTCCCAAAGAAGTTGGACCCAAGAAGGAACACACCAAGGCATATCATGATTACATTACCCAAGGTAAAAATGAAGGAGAGGATCCTAGAAGCAGCAAGAGATAAGGAGACAGTTACCTACAAAGGAGTTCCCATCAGACTGTCAGCTGATTTCTCAAAAGAAACCTTACAGGCAAGAAGGGTCTGAAAAGAAGTATTCCAAGTCATGAAAGGCAAGGACCTACATCCAAGATTGCTCTATCCAGCAAAGCTTTCATTTAGAATGGAAGGGCAGATAAAGTGCTTCCCAGAGAAGGTCAAGTTAAAGGAGTTCATCATCACCAAGCCCTTATGAAATGTTAAAGGGACTTATCTAAGAAACAGAAGATCAAAAACTATGAACAGTAAAAAGGCAACAAACTCACAACTATCAAAAACTGAACCTAAAAAAAACAAAAACTAAACAAACAACTAGAACAGGAACAGAATTAGAAAAATGGAGACTACCTGGAGGGTTATCAGTGGAGAGGTGGAAGGGGAGATGGGGTGGGGGAGACATACAGAGAATAAGAAGCATAATAGGTAGGCACAAAATAGACAGGGGGAGGTTAAGAATAGTATAGGAAATGTAGAAGCCAAAGAACTTATATGTATGACCCATGGACATGAACTAAGGGGTGGGGTAATGCTGGAGCATGGGAGGGTAGTGCAAGGAGAAGGGAGATAAAGGGGAGAAAAAAACTGGGACAACTGTAATAGCATAATTAATAAAATATACTTTTTAAAAAGTTTTAGAAGAAAATTGAGAATATTTTTATTCAAGGATTTCTTTTTTATTGAGATATAATTGATATACAACACCACATCAGTTTTAGGTGTGCAACATAATTATTCAATATATGTATATATTGCAAAATGATTAACATAGTAAGCTTAGTTAATGCCTGAGATTTCTTAAACAAGACACAAAAGCGCAGCCAACCTAAAAAAGAAATAATTAATTTGACTACATTAAAAGTCATAATGGCTGCTAAACAAACACCTAAAACAAACACTGGAAATGACACTGTGCCACATGTGACTTGTAGGAATTCTTACACATGCGCACAACAATATAGATACAAGAGTGTTCAAGGTGGCAAATGGAGACAAAAAATTGTCAACAAACTCAGTTGCCAGGAAGAGAATCAAATTGTAGGACACGCCTGCCGAGGGCAGGGCACAGTCACAGAATGAATGGGCCGGTCCTCCCACTGACAGAGGGAGACACTGGTGCTCAGGTTGTCCAGAGAGACAGAACCCACAGAAGGCACAAAAATATGCATCTGCTCAGCAAACTGGGGACCCCAGAGGGCCAACATCCACTCCAGTCCAAGGACGGAAGGTGACCAATTTCCCAGCTCTGGCAGTCCCTCTCCCTCTGCCTGCTTGACGAGCCCACCCACCTTGGGCAGGGGCATTGGCTTTACACAGTACAGCAATTCAATGCTAACGGCACCCAGAAACACCCTTACACACACTCCCAGATTCATTGCAGAACAGCAAACATCTGGGCTCCCATGGCCCAGTACAGGCGACATGTAAAACCAGCCAACACCGGTACCCAGTGTGAAGATGTAAGTTGCAGGACACAGCAGACACCTACCAATTTAGCTTGGGAAAGGGCAGATAAAACAATGTGTGCATGGGCACAAGGGTAGAGCACAGGCCTGTTGGTGTAGAGACGGTAGCACAGGGTGGGAGACAGGACACAGCCCTTTCACCCCCTGTGCTCCTGTGCCAAGTGGTCAGCAGACACACATCCCATTTGCAGTTAAAAACAACAACAAGATAGCCCTGGCTGGTGTGGCTCAGTGTACTGAGCACCAGCCTGCAAGCCAAAGGGTCACCAGTTTGATTCCAGGTCAGGGCACATGCCTGGGTTAAGGATCAGGTCCCCAGTAGGGGGCACTCGAGAGGCAACCACACATTGATGTTTCTCTCCCTCTCTTTCTCTGTCTCTTTCTCCCTCCCGTCCCCTCTAAAATAAATAAATAAATTCTTTTAATAAAACAACAATAAAAATTTTTAAAGCAGAAAGCCAGGCCAGCGATCTTCACCCCAACATGGGACTCCACAAGGAAGGTCTTGTAATCAGCGGAGCCCTAGGCAGAGCAGTCTGGACACCCATGAGGACAGGGGCTTGAACTGGTGGGCGTGGAGCAGCAACCTGGAGAATTCATCCAGGCTGGGGTGCTGAGAGAACCCAGAGGCAGCCAAACTGGTGTTTTGGGTCCCAACTCAGATCAGTTGACAGCATGCGGATTAACTCACACTGGCAAAGAACGTCTGTAACAATACAGCAGCAGCGCAGAGTATGCTGTGCAGGGGTCAGGCCTGGACTGGCCACGTGGGGCCCCTGGAAGGTAGACCCTGAGGCCCTTTCAAAGATAAGCTGGTGGTTTCTCTGCTGATGCTGAGGTGCCATTTGCTTCTCTCACACCCATTCTCACAAAGCGGGGCCTTGTCCTAAAGCTGCAGAACTCGGAGCAGAGAACTGGCTGTCTAGTGTAGCTGGGTGTCAGTGATCTGTGCACTGTAACGAACACCAATCTCCTCCCTACACTTTTTTTGTTGGTTTTGAAAAATACAGGGTTTTTTCATTAAAAATGTTACTTATACTCACATATAATGGGCTTACTACTTCAAATAAATTGACAGCCATTTAAAATTTTCCTCAGTTTTGATATTGATACATTTATTGCACATCCACTAAAGTTTTCTGGAGTACACAAAAGTTTTTAGGGGTTAAAATAATTGTGAAGCTAAAATCTCCAAAGGAACTCCTGATTTGCACAGGACATAAATCTGAACGGCCCTCTTAAAAAAAGAAAGAACGCAATAGCTTTGAGCTATAGACTTCAAGACTCACAGTTCACAAGCTAACAGCTGTTGGTGCAAGTGGTGGCAATGCTCTCAGGGCTGCATCCATATGTTGGTGTGTACACACACGTGCATTTAATCCAGCTAAACAAAAAAGATTTGGGGATTAAAAACCCAAAAATCTAAATAATGCTTTTTATTAGACACACCTAAAACATAAGCATATAAAAAAGTTCAAAGTAAAATGCAGAAATGACAATATTAACCAAAAAAGCCAGTGCAGCTATATTACCAGTAAACAAAATTGGCTTTGTGGGAAATAATAACGAGGTTCAGAGGAGCAGCGCAGCAAGCATCATGTCTCTAACAGTGCTAAAGCTCCTCACAAACAAAACAAGAAGCTCCATTTACTTAGACATCACCTCTGAATAACTCAAGGGCTAAAGAGAAAAAAATCACAATAGAAATTTTAAAATACTTAAAACTAAAATGTAACAAAAATACTGTGGTCACACCCATGGGTCCAGCTGAGAGAGAAGCCATGTCAGCCACTGAGAGAAGAGGCCAAAATAAACACTACTCATCCACTTTCAGAAGCTAGAGAAACATCAAACCAGCTCAAAGAACATGTAAGGAATGAAATAATAATAAGAACAGAAGTTAAGGAAACAAAAACTTAACTGGCACCAGAGAGGATAAAAAAATCCATGTGTCAGTTCCCTTACAAACTGGTGTCCAGACTAACCAAGAGAAAAAGCAGGCAGCGTAATCGCCTTAGGAATTGAAGGCTGCACAGACTGAAGAGAAAAGGGGAGTCAAACTACCATCCCAGGCCTACAGTCATCCAAGCAGTATACAACTGGCATAAAAACAGATGCCCAAATCAATGGGATGGAGTCAAGAGTCTAGAGACAAGTGCTCACTGCGATCAGTGGCTATAAGAAGGATGAAGACACACAAGGGGAAGAAGAAGATCCACAGTAAGCAGTGCTGGGCAACTGGACAGACACATGCCAAAGAATGACACTAGACTACCTTCTGACACCACACACAACAACTCAGAATGGATTAAACTCTTAAATGTAAGACCTGTAACCATAAACATCTTCAAAGAAAACACAGGCAGTAAACTCTCTGATGTGGATCTTAGTAATATTTTTTCTGATAGATCTCCTTGAACAAGAAAAAATAAACAAGTGGGACTACATCAAACTAAAAAGTTTTTGCCCAGCTAAATAAACCATCAACAAAACTAAAAGACAATCTACTGAATGGAAGAAGATATTCACCAATGGTATACCTGCTAGGGGGTTGATATCCAAAATTTATAAAGAACTCTTACAGCTCAACACCAAAAACATCAGATGGATTAAAAATAGTCAAAGGACCCAAAGAGATGTTTATTTTGTTAATATTTTTCTATTACAGTTGGCAAACAACATTATATTTATTTCAGGTGTACAATATAGTGATTAGACATTTATATAACTAATCAAGTTATTCCCCAGATTAGCACCGCATGGCACCAACATAGTTATTACAATATTATGGATTATATTCCCTACACTGTACTTTATATCCCCATAACCATTCTGTAACTACCAATCTGTACTTCTCAATCCCTTCACCTTTTCCACCCATCTTCCCAACCCCAACCCATCTGGTAACTGTCAGTCTGTTCTCTATCTATGAGTCTGTTTCTGAAGGAAAATATATGAATGGCCAACAGGTACCTGAAAAGATGCTCAGCATCACTAATCATCAGGAAAATGCAAAACCATGAGGTAACCACCTCGTGCCTGTTAAAATGATTATCATTAAAAAAGCAAGAAATAACAAATGCTGCCAAGGATGTGAAGAAAAGGGAACCCTCAAGAACTGTTGGTGGGAATGTAAATGGATGCAGCCACTGTGGAAAACAGTATGGAGATCCCTTAAAAATTAAAAAATTAAAAAATTAGAACTGCAATAGGTTGCAGTTCTATTACCTATGACCAGGCAATCCCCCTTCTAGTTATTTACCCAAAGGATACAAAAACACTAATTTGAAAAACTATCTGCACCCTCATGTTCATTGCAGCATTATTTACAATAACCAAGATATAGAAATAACCTAAGTGCCCATCGAATAATAAATGAATAAAGAAGATGTGGTACATACATACCATGGAACACTATTCAGCCATTTTTTTTTTAAAAGGAAGCTCTGCCATTTGTGACAGCATGGATGGACCCGGAGGGCATGATGCTGAGTGAGGTAAGTCAGACAGAGAAAGACAAACACTGCACAGTATCACTTACCTGTACCAGAGTGGAATGATGGCTTCTAGGGACTGAGGGAGAATGGAAAAAAAGGGGAGATATTGGTTAAAGGGTACAAATTTTCAGTTATAAGATGAAAAATTTTTGAGGACCTAATGTACAGCATGGTTTAAAAAAATAACAGAACATGTGCCCAAATTCATTATATTGTGTTATATACTTTAAATGGATCCAGTTTATAGGTTATTTTTAATAGTATATTGTGAACAATATTATTATAACATATGTTTAACAGGCAATATGGAGAAATTCTTGGAAAACATAATCATCATTTCAATTCATACCCCAAGGAAATCTGTAAATTTTGCGCTGGCCGAGCAGTTCAGTTGGTTAAAGCATTGTCCCAATATGTCAGGCTTGTGGATTCAATGCCTTGGTCAGGGCACCTAGAGGAGGCAACGAATGCATAAGTAAGTGGAATAATTAATTGATGTTTCTCTCTCCCCCTTCATCTCTCTCTTTAAAAAAATCAATTAAAAAAAGAAAGAAATCAGACCTGGCTGATGTGGCTCAGTGGATTGAGTGCTGGCCTGTGAATCAAAGGGTCACCAGTTCAATTCTCAGTCAAGGTGTTATAGAACACAGGCCCAAAGCGGGGTACGATATACTATTACTGAAAGTACCCCCACTAGGTTCGCATTGTCCTCTGCCGGAGGAAAGATGTCTCTCAATGTCAGAGATTTGTGAAAAGGAAAGGAAACTTTTATTTACACTATATAGACTTAGAGTAGTGACCCAATGTCTTCATTAGAATATTAAAGTCTTTTAGGATACCCACAGATGCACACAGTCCTTTCTTCTCCCTCTGCCCTAATCTGGGGTACCGTATCTCAGGGAAAGAAGTAGAAGTCTGTGATTCAGGCTCCTGGCACCATCACCTGTGTCATCAGCCAGGATCTCCAGCTAATTCAAAGCCATGTGGCACCTTCTCATGACCTACCAGAAAGAGTCCTTTCACCCCTTTTCTTTGAGGCAAAGTCTCTCCTGCTTTCTAAGCTATGTGGCCAAGGGGCGCACCCCAAAGCCACATGGTCCTCTCCCCAGCAAAGCTGCAGGGGTCCCCACTTTGCCAAAGCCACATGGTTCTCTCCTCACCAAACCTGCGGGGGTCCCCAATCTGGCAAAACCTCATGGTTCTCTGTTCTCATGGCTGCCGAGTCTGGGTTTAACCTTCCTTCCTCTGTACCCTCATTTCCAACTCCTCCTACAATCAGTTACACCTGCCAGCATTCCTGTATTATTCCAAGTTTACTGGGCTGCCATCATGAGCCTAGGCAGGTGTGGCTCCATGATATGGAGCCAATCTCCAAGCTCTCATGCAGGTGCTGTAACCAGGGGGAGCTGCCCCCCAGTTATATCTTGGGTGGATTCCATACCCCTGGCTCAGAGCAGGGCCATGGCTATTTAACATATCTATGCAACCAGTTAAAGGTTATAGATATGTTAAATGACCATGCCAGAGGTTAACGGCAAAGCTGTTGCTGCACAAAATAGCTCTCAATGGCCCTGCTCCATTTGTCCTTTCCCCCAACTCACACCTGTGGGGGAAAGGGGTAAGGACATCCTATATATCTTTCTAATATTCCCTGGACACCTTGAGTTCTGGACCCCATTCCAAATCCCTATTTGGGGACCCTCTGTGCTGCACCCTATTACAAGGGCACATGCCTGTGTTGCAGGCCAGGTCCCCAATAGGGGGCACTCAAGAGGTGACCATGCATTGACGCTTTCTTCCCTCTCTCCCTCCCTTCCCCTCTCTCTAAAAATAAATACATAAAATACTTTTAAAAAGAAATCAATAAATTTCAACAACTACTCATGATTTTTTTTTAAAGACAGTAAAATAGGACTTTCAGTTACGGGAACTTCCTTATCCTGAGAAAGGCTATCTACCAAAAAACTACAGCAACTGTCAGACCAAGTAGGGAACAGCCATCAAGAGCATTGGCTCTAGGATCAAGAGTGTAGCATCCAGCACACGCGAGAACCAATATCGGAGACTTTCAAGGGTTCAAAGATGTTATTTTATTGGCCAAGTTTAACCTGCGCAGGGGCGAACTCTCAAAGTGTCCAGCGACACGGTGCCCACTAGGAGCTGCAAACGAGAGCCGCGCGAGAGCGCGTACAACTACTTCCTTATATAGGGGCGGGCAAGCAAGCGTTATACAGAAGCAGACGTGGCAGTTAGCAATTCGCTTACAGAGACCGCGCGCGGGAATTTCAAACCAAGCATTTTTGCATAAGGCGGGAAGGCAGGCTGTTTGTTCATTAACCTAGTAATCTCCTGGCTCTAGCTAGCTAGTTTTCTATTTTCTCATTAAAAACTACAAAGCACTGCTTATCTAGCCTACTCAGGGGAGAGCGTCTGCTAGACACAGGATGTTTGCTTAACTGCCCTGTGTCTCCCTTATCATTTCCTTTTAGCTACAATGTGGTTCTTGTCTATTAGAGGAAATTTAGTTCTTAATTTCCTTATTCCCAACAAAGAGCAGGGTGAAGCATACCATCCCTATTGAACTAGACCCACCATAGGAAGGCACGGGGAAAGGGGAAGTTGTATGGAATACAGGAAGGAAACAGAACTGCCCTTTATCTCAGATTCTGTAATTATCTACAGTAAAAGCCCCAAACCACCCACAGGGAAGAATTATTAAGGAGTATTTAAAGAAGATGGAGGCATAGGTAAACATGGCCCACTTCCTTGCACAACCACAGCAAAAATTACAACTAGACAAGACAACTATCACCCAGAATCATCAGAAAATCAAACTATGGAAGTCCAACAACCAAGCAATTAAAGAACTCATTTTCATCCAGATGGGTAGGAGGGACAGAGATGCGGAAACATGTGGAGAGGTGAGAGGCACAGAGACATGGAACGGGCGGCCCCACACTCACATGTAGTGGATAAAAATTTGAAGGTGGTCCTGGCTGGTATGACTCAGTGGACTGAGTGCCAGCCTGCAAACCAAAAGGTCACTGGTTGGATTCATGGTTGGGGCACATGCTTGGGTTGCTGGCCAGGTCCCCAGTTGGGGATGTGCAAGAGGCAACCAATCGATGTTTTTCTCACACATCAATGTTTCTCTTTCCCCCTCTCAAAATAAATAAATAAAATCTTTTTTAAAAATTAGGAGGAATACCTCATGAGCAAGGGATCCCAGCCCCACAATGAATCACCCATCCCAGGTTTCCACTGCCAGGAAGATAAATCTCCATAACTTCTGGCTGTAAAAACCAGTAGAGGTTGGGGCAGTGGAAGAAACTGCAGGATTCTCAGGAGTCTCCTCTTAAAGGGCCCAAAACGCATGTAGGACTCATGCAGACTCACTCCCTCTGGGCTCCAGGTGAGGGGCAACAGCAGGAAGTGCACTAGTGGCATACAGGGACAAAATGAAGTATCTGTCATCAGGGCAAGTGTTGAGGGACAGCTTCCTCACAGACAAAACTCCAGAGGTCAGGCATCAACCACTGTCCCTTTTCCAAGTGCTCCCCCATACACAGCCACAGAGCAGCAACACCGTATTATGACTCCATCCACCTGGTTCACACCAGTTGCCCTGCCCATGTGATTACATATGGGTATGCTCCAATCCAATTTCTAGTGCGTACGCTTTTCTACAAAAAGCCACACTACTAAGAGAATCAAAGCAGCTCTACCTAACACATAGAAACAAACACAGGGAAGCTGCCAAAGTGAGGAGACAAAGAAATATAACCGAAGTGAAAGAATAGAACAAAACTCTGAAGAACTAAACAAAATGGCTATAAGCAATCTATCAGATGCAGAATTCAAAATACTGATTATTAGGATGCTCAAGGAACTCATTGGGTACCTCAACAGCATAAAAAAAAATACACAGGCAGAAATGAAGGTTACATTAAGTGAAATAAAGAAAAATTTACAGGGCCATGGCTGGTGTTGCTCAGTGGACTGAACATAGGCCTGCAACCCAAAGGTCGTCAGTTCAATTCCCAGTCAGGACACATGCCTGGGTTGCTGGCCAGGTCCCCAGTGGGGGCCAAGTGAGAGGCAACAACACATTGATGTTTCTCTCCCTCTCTTTCTCCTTCCCTTCCCCTATAGATAGATAGATAGATAGATTGATAGATAGATAGATAGATAAAATCCTTAAAAAGAAAAATTTACAGGGAACCAACAGTGGAGTGGATGAAGCCAAGAATCAAATCGTGATTTGGAACATAAGGTAGGAAAAAAATTCGATCAGAACAGTAAGAAGAAAAAAGAATTAAAAAAAAACAAAGATAGGCTAAGGAGCCTCTGGGACAAGTTCAAACATGCCAACATTTGAATTGCAGGGGTGCCAGAAAGAGAAGGGGAAAAGCAAGAGATCGAAAATGTATTTGAAAAAAAAATAATGAAAGAAAGCTTCCATAATTTGGCAAAGGAAATAGACATACAAGTCCAAGAAGCACAGAGAGTCCCAAACAAGTGAGACCCAAAGAACATACCTACACAAATCATAATTAGAATGCCAAAGGTTAAAGATAAAGAGAGAATCTTAAAAGCAGCAAGAGAAAAGGAGAGAGTTACCTACAAAGGAGTTCCCATAAGACTGTCAACTGATTTCTCAAAAGAAACTTTGCAGGCTAGAAGGGACAGGCAAGAAGCATTCAAAGTGATGAAAAGCAAGGACCTACAACCTAGATTACTCTATCCAGAAAAGCTATCATTAAAAATGAAAGGGCAGTTAAAGTGTTCCCCAGAAAAGGTAAAACTAAAGGAGTTCATCATCACCAAGCCATTATTACATGAAATGTCAAAGGGACTTATTTAGCAAAAAGATCAAAACTATGAACATTAAAATGATGACAAACTCATAACTGTCAACAGTTGAATCTAAAAAAAAAAACTAAGCAAACAACTAGAACAGGAATAGAATCATAGATATAAAGACCATTTGGAGGGTTATCAGCTGGGAGACAGAAGAGGGACAATGGGGGGAAAGTTGCAGTGATTAAGAAGTAAAAATTGGATTGGGAGTAAAAGGGAGAAAACTGTACTTGAACAATGATTAAAATAAAATTTAAAAAAAAAAGAGGTACAAATTGGTAGGCACAAAATAGACAAGGGGATGTTTAGAACACTATAGGAAATGGAGTAGCTAAAGAACTTATATTCATGGCTCATGGACATGAACTAAGGGGGGAATTGCTAGAGGAAATGGGGGCTACCAGGTGGAGGAGGGCAAAGGGAGAAAAATGGGATAACTGTAATAGCATAATCAATAAAATATATTTTTAAAAAGAATCATTTATAATTCACAATTTTTCTATACAGTTGTGAAAAATGTAGATAAATACAATTTCACAAGGGTGAAATTTGCAAGAGTATCAAAATTCTTTTTTAAGAACATATGGATAAATTTAACAAGTGATGTATAAGCACTGTAGAAAATGTATACACCTATTGCAAAACACATTAAAGTCAGATTAAATAAGTGGACAGACACATGAAGTTCATTTCATGTATTTGAAAATTCAGTAACACTAAAATGGCTATTCTCCCAACTACAAATTCAACCCAATGCTGATCAAAATACTATTGTGTATATGCACAAGTGTGCATGTGAACAGATCAGAAACAAGCTGGCTCTGAAATTCACACACATTCGCAAAGTGTCAGGAATAACCAGGATGTTATCTCAAGGCCTTGGCTTATTACAGAACCATACCAATTCCTGAGATTGGGAGGTAGTGATCAAGACAATGTGGCACCAGCACAGGAAGGTTCAGACAGACCATGTGCAGTGGAATGCAGAGTCCAAAAACAGGCCTGACAAATGAGTGGTTTAGCTGTCATTGTGTGTCTGCAGGGAAATATGGATTGTTCAGTGAGCAGAATTGAAACAACCAGTTAACAAACAGCATTATCCCCTACCTCACACCATATTTCATCATCAATCTCAGGTAGGATTAAAGCTATGTATGAAAAGCTCTACCCGGATTGGTGTGGCTCAGTGGATTGGACATTGTCCTGCAAACCAAAAGTTCACCAGTTCAATTCCCTGTCAGAGCACATGCCTGGGTTGCAGGCCTGGTCTCTGGTTGGAGGCATGTAAGAGGCAACCAGTCAATGTTTCTTCTTCACATCAATGTTTCTCTCCCTCTTTTTCTCCCTCCCTTCCTCTGTCTCTAAAATTAAATAAACAAAACCTTTTTTAAAAGTTCAATCAAGAAGTTTTAGAAGTTAGTGCAGGACAAGAGCTCCATGACATCAGAATAGGGAAGATTTTTTAAGCAAGAACATGCCTTAAGAAAAAAAAATCTAGCCCTGGCTGGCGTAGCTCAGTGGATTGAGCGTGGGCAGGGAACCAAAGTGTCCCAGGTTCGATTCCCAGCCAGGGTACATTCCTGGGTTGCAGGCCATAACCCCCAGCAACCGCACATTGATATCTCTCTCTCTCTCTCCCCGCCTTCCTTCCCTCCCTAAAAATAAATAAATAAAATCTTTAAAAAAAAATAAAAAAAGAAAAAAATCTATATAAGTTAACTGTGTTGAAATGTAAAACTTCTGTTCTAAAAGACACTGTTAAAGAAAGTAAGACTGTTTTGTGTAGGTCTGTTAGGTCCATCTGGTCTACAATCTAGTTTCAGTCCAGCATTTCTGCATTGGGTTTTTGGCTGGATGATCTCCCATTGCTAACAGTAGGGTGTTAAGTCACACACTGTTATTGTATGTTGTCATTTCTCCTTTTGGATCTGTTAGTATTTGTTTAATATACTTAGGTGCTCCAATGTTGGATGTATATGTATGTATTTACAATTGCTATAGCCTCTTAATAAAATGACTCCCTTACATTATATAATGATCTTCTTAGTCTCTTGGTACAGCTCTTTGGTTTAAAGTCTATTTTGCCTGACAACAAGTATAGCTACCCCTGCTCTCCATTGATTTCCATTTGCATGGAATATTCTTCTCCCATCCTTCACTTTTCTTCTGTCTCTGTCCTTATAGGTGGAGTGAGTGTCTTATAGGCAACATACTGTTGGGTCTTGTTTTTATAATACATTCAGTCACTCTATTCCTTTGATTGTAGAACTCAATTCATTTTCAACTAAAGCAGTTATTGATAGGTAAGGACTTACTGATACCATCTTACTGTTTTCTAGTTGTTTTGGTAGCTCTTTTCCTCCTCTTTTGCTCTTCCTTTGTGAAATGATGACTTTTCCATAATGTATGCTTTGATTCTCTTCATTATCTTTTGTGAATTTACTGTAGGGTTTTGCTTTGTGCTTACCATGAGGCTTACATAAAACATCTCAAAGATAAAAGTCTACTTTAAGCTGATAACAACTTGACTTCATTCACATACAAAATCTCTTCCCTTTACTGTCCCAGCATATTTTTTTTTATTTTTATGTCACAATTTACATCTTTTTATATTGTAGATCCATTAACAAATTATGCTATTTTAATACTTCTCTCCTTTAACCTTTATTCTAGAGTTAAGTGGTTGGCATACCACATTATAGTATTGTAGTATTCTGTATTTGACTATAAACTCATCTTCACCAGTGTATTTTATATTTGAATATGTGTTCATGTTACTGATTAGGAAAGAAAGAAATTGAGAGGCAAGTCCAAACTGGGAGAAAATATTTGCAGATGTACAGGTAACAATGAACTAGTATTTGGAATTCACAAATAACTCCTGTAAAATTCACAAAAAGATAAAGCCCCCTGAGGAGGGTGGACAAAGGAGGCATCAGACAGAAAGGAAGGTGGTGACCCACGGGCAGAATGTGCAGCAGATTAAATTAAATCCAACAAACCAGCTACAGATCCACAAGCCCCCCAACTCCCTCATAGTGGGATGTGCCCACCCGCCATGAGCTGCAGGAGCAAGAGCTTACACTTTCTCTCACTAAGCAGTTTTCTAAATTCTGCCCCTTACACACACTGTGAACAGATAAAGACCAGCACTTGTGTCAGGTCCCCCAGATCTGATCATTTCCACCTTTTCTGTGGGGGTGATGAGGGTCTGATGAGATGCTGTGTGGGATTCTTTGACAACTGAATTCCCATATTTGCACATGAGAGCTCACAGCAGCATTACTCACAATAGCCAAAAAGAGGAAGCAACCCACACAGCCATGGAGAATGAATGAACACAATGTAGTTCATAACATGATGAAATAATATTTGGTCTTAAAAAGGAAGGAAATTCTGACATACACTACAACATGGATAAATCTTGAGAACATTATATTGGGTAAAATAAGCTCAACAAACAACAAAGAACAAATATTGTATGATTCCACTTAAAAGAATAAGGTCCCTAGATGTGTCAAATTCCTAAAAACAGAGGTGGAAGGGTGGGCATCAGGGGCTGGGAGAGGTAGGAGTTATGTTTAATAGGGACAGAGTCTCAGATGGTGAAGTTCTGGAGATGGCTGGTGGTGAATTTTATACAACAATATAAATGTTGTGGACAAAAAAGGGACCACACACTAAACCTGAAAGATCACGGGAGACCCGCATGGTAGGCCTTACAAACTCAGAGACCACACAGGGTGGCCTGAACATAAAAATCCCTAACTAAAACCGGATCATGGCACAGAGTCATGTCCTAGGCCTGTAGCTTCCTTGACAAACGTCAATATTTACTTTAAGTGACCCTGTCTATTGTCATTTTGTACCTCACACAGCACAGCTTTGGAATGTCCAAGGAATCTTTTCCAAGCACCGGCAGCAAAGCCCAGTCCATCTTGTTAGTCTGCTGCCCACACACCATCTCTCTGTGCCACAAGTGTTAGCTGTCCTGTGCCCATCAATGTGAAAGAAGTACGTGTCTCTCCATCACTCTTCATTCAATCCCAAAGATCCCCCTACTAGGCTTTCTCCCATCTCCCTAATCCGCCACCAATGGATTTCACCTAACCCTCCTTACATCTTCTCCTTTGATTCTAATCTATAAACTGCGAAACTGTCACTTTCCAGAGCATTTTATCAGTTCATTGAGACTTTGCTTCCGGGCAATTGTCATCACTTTGGCTCAAATAAACTCACAAAAATTCTGCACAGGTTTGGACATTTCTTACTTCAACAATGTCCTATGAAGCTGGATCCTACACTTAAAAGTGGTTAAAAGTTATAATTTTTATGTCATGTATACTTTACCAGTTTTAAAACTGATTTGCCATATTTCATCAATTGCTAGAACTTCCTCCTCCTACATCCAGCATGGGACCACTCACCTCATCCCTCCTCTCAGCTGGGCCACACTGAGGCCTTCTGAGGGAACCCCCACCTGGGGATAGAGAGAGTTAAGACCCCACACCTGCTTCACACTTGGACTCCATCTGGGGACTCTGCTACTCCAAACTCCCCACAATGGCCCTCAAATCCCACTCCATCCCCCAAATCCCAGTCTCCCCCTAATGCCCATGCCCCAACTTGAGTACCCCTTCCCACCCCCAAACTCCCATCATTGTACCCCAACACATGCCCCTTCCCAAATTCCCCCTTGGAAACTAAATGGCCATGCTCGACCCTAACACTGCACCACTGCCCCTAACTGCTAACTACTATTCCGAATGTTCCCTCCTGCCCCATAGGAGCACCCCCTCACAAAGTGCACCCAGAGAGTGCGCCTTTCGGGACACTCTCCCAACCAGGCATCAGTGAGTGCAACAGACACATCATAGCCAGCCTCCAGACCCCCTGGCCAGACCCACCTGCTGCTTCTCCAGGACCCCACCTTGGCCCCACTCCCAATCAATGACCCTCCTCCCAGGAAGTCTGCACAGGACACCCAGAGACCTGCTCAGCTGTGCCCCCTCCGCAGCCTGGGGGCAGCATGAGTATGGATTGGGGAGGCAAGTCTAACCTAGGTGGGGGCACAGGGCAGATCCAGCTTGGATGGTGGGGTATCAGCCAGCAGCCTGAGCCCAGAAGAACTGAACCCCTGCCACCCTGCCCTCAAGTGGACACAAGCTGGGATCTGGAATGGCTCAATTACAATACAGCATGGCTGTGAGCCTGGGCAAGGCAGCACCCACATTACAGCTCTGTGTCTGGAATACACAATCTTCCCTGAAAACTGAAAGTGCTCTTGGGTGTGTGCCTGGTGGGGTGGGGGGCGGGGCAGACTTGTGCTTGTTCCTCATACCTGATTGGTCAATTTCTAAGCAAATGAGGACTCCAAATACCCACAATTTGATTGGTCCAAAAAAGCATCATCCTGATTGGTCAGAATGGAGCTACTCTGATTAGTCAGTGAAGATGTAAATAAGGATATAGCGGTGCAGCTCCAACTGGATAGTGAGAGTTTCAGCCTCTGTCCAAATATTGGTCAAATTTCAGTCCTCAGAGTTCTTATATAAGGGCCAACTCAGCCAGCAGGAGCAAGGTGCAGAAGGTTTGCAGCTTAGTCTGTGGCTTTCCCTGAAATTCAACCTGTGTGAAAGACCTCTGTAGACAATGACTGCTAGACTCTAGTTATGAATTGGAGCGCAACCATGAGGACTCCTTTTTGGCAGGTATATTCTTTGCATTAACATAAGGAAGGAAGAGAAAAAAAATAGCAAGGCTTCTAATTGACACAAACAAGCTTATTCTAAAATTTATATGGAAAGATGCAGGCCCTGGAGCAGCTAGACAATCTTGAAAAAGAAGAAAGTGGAAGTATCACCCTACCTGACATTAGGGCTGCTCTACACCTACGGACATCAAGGGAGTGTGACTTTGCAGAGGGACACACAGACGAATGGCAGGTAACAGAGAAGCTACCAACAGGCCCACACAGACATGCTCACCTGATCTTTGACAGACGTGCAGAAGCACTTAGGTAGAAGAAAGAGCCTTTTCAACAAATGGTGCTGGAGCAACTGGACATCCAAAGGGTGGGAAATGAACAGCAACCTAAACTCCACACCTTATACGAAAATTAAGTCAAATCACAGATTTAAAAAATATAATACAAACTATGAAACTTTTAGAAAAAATGCAGGGGAAAATCTTCAAAACCTAGAGCTAGACAAAAAGTGCTTGGACTTAACACCTAAAGCATTTTCCATAAAAGGAAACATTACTAATTTGGACCTCGTAAAAATTTTAAACTTCTCTGCAAAAGCTGCCATGACAAGCATGACAATGTTACCATAGATAACCAGGGAATGCCGGGGGGGTCCCCTCCATTTGCCAAGGTGGCACAAGGGGAGGTTCTTACACTGAGCGCGCCAAAGGTTAGTAAGATAATTGGATAGAAAAAAAAGCCCTCCCTCCCTATCCCTATAAGAACCATGGGCTTGTCCTGGCCCATGGGAAATTCAATGAAAAGGAATCAGAAAATATAGAAAGTGCAGGAAAAAAAAGAAAAAATTCCAAAGGACAAGTGCTGGTAAGGATGTGGACAAAGGGAATCCCTTTTGTGACTGTTAGTGGGAATGCAGACTGGTTCAGCCACCATGGAAAGCAGTATGGGAATACCTCAAATATTAAAAATGGATCTGCCTTTTGACTCAGCAATCCCACTTGTGGGACTATATCTGAAGGAACACAAAACACTAATTCAAAAGGACATTTACAATTGCCAAGATATGGAAGCAACCCAAGTGTCCCTCAGTAGATGAGTGAATAAAACAACTACGGGACATTTATATAATGGAATATTACTTGGCTGTAAAAAGAGAAGAAAATTTTACCCTTTGCAACAGTGTGGATGGACCTGGAGAGCATTATGCTAAGTGAAATAAGCCTGTTAGAGAGAGACAAATACCATATGATTTCACTCACATGTGGAATCTAATGAACAAACTGAACTAACATGCAAAATAGAGACAAACTCATAGATGGAGAACAGAATGACAGACATGAGGGGGGAGGGTAGGGACTGAGCAAAATGGAAAAAGGACTCATGGAGATAGACAACAGTGTGGTGATTGTGAGGGGTGGAGGGGGTATAAACAGACTAAATAGTAATGGAAAAAAATACAATAAAGTAATAGTCCTCAAAAGAAAGAAAGAAAGAAAGAAAGAAAGAAAGAAAGAAAGAAAGAAAGAAAGAAAGAAATCATTTTTCCCACCAACCCTAAAGTGATCAAGCAGTATTGACCTCATTTGAAAAGAAACTGAATCATCCCTGGCTGGCATAGCTCAGTGGATTGAGCGCGGGCTGCTAACCAAAGTGTCGCAGGTTCGATTCCCAGTCAGGGTACATGCCTGGGTTGCAGACCATGACGCCCAGCAACTGCACATTGATGTTTCTCTCTCTCTCTCTATGTCCCTCCCTTCTCTCTCTAAAAATAAATAAAATCTTTAAGAAAAGAAACGAAACTGAATCTATGGATTTTCGAGTAGGTCAGGTGTTCAGACCACAGAGAGAGGAGGGGGCTCCTCCAGGGCTACCCCTTTTCCTTCAAGCACAGCCTCATACCCACCCAAGGCTTTGGAAATGTGAACACCAAGTCTCCGTGGAAATTATAAAGACTTAACAGTACCAAATGCTGGTAAGGACGTGCTGTTGGTGGGAGAGTCCCTGTGGGAGGCTGCAGGCCACCCCCTCCTATCTGTGGTTGCAGGTCCACCCCTGGGTGTCGACTTGAGCTCAAGGAAAGTCTATGCCTGCAAAGGCCTCTTTCCAGGATGGACAAACATGGAGACTACAGATGAGAACAGCTGTTTGCTCAGAGCTTGCTGCAGCAAGGGAGCCAGCTACTATGGCATGGAGGCCAGTGAAGTCTGGGCTCCAGGCTGCCCTGAGGGGCTGTGGTTGGGGCCACTGGGGACTGACTGTGTCACGCGTGGGTCACCGGCCAGCAGTGACCACGGAACGCTGTGGATGGCTCGCTGAAAAACACACGAGAAAAAACACAAACATGCACAGAGACAAGACTAGTTTCTGTGGGGAAGTAGGGAAGAGATGGCCACCCCCCCTAGTGGGGAGCGCGCTGATTTACAGTCCATACCTGCTTTTATTGGGCTCATTTTGCATAATAATTCAGGTAAAGTACAGTACTTATCAGGGGGAAGTAAAAAACTATAGAAAACAAGGAACTCTGCTGGTCTATTGAGTGGGGGTCAAAGAGCTGTAAGACTTTGAGGAACAAACTTCCTCCTTGGACCCTTTTCATTCAACTGAGAGCATTCTAAACAAAGAAGGTTTCACAGTAATTTACATATTCTTTCTTAGGCCTGATCACCTGGGGAATCTGCTCTTTTCAGCACAGAGCTGCACCACCCTGTCATTGTTTCAGGCTTAGCTGGAGCAAGGGAACTAAGGCAATAAGGAGATTTTCTCCCAGACGATGAGAACTCAGGCTATGTCAAAGCCGAGGAGCGAGGGTCCATCACCCTCTTTTGCTGCAGCCCCCCAAGTCCTTCTTTTGGGGGGCCTCCCAAAGTGATCGTGCCTGGCTTAGGTCATTCCCCCCGTGGGGAATCTTACCCATCTTTGGCTAACCGACCAAGCTTTTTGGGGTTCAGTTATGAATAAAGCAGCAGAAGCAGCATTCCTGCCAGGGAGATAAGCTTTTGTCTCCTTGCTGGCTTACGGTTCCAAGGGCGTTCCCTTAGCCTTAGCCTAGGCGGGGGTTTCAGCTTCTGATACCAGTCAGGGCGGTTCCCAACAGACTAGACAGGGCATTCTGGAGGGTCTCTAAGATGGCAAGCATTCTGACATCCTGCAAGGGTGACTCACAGAATGTTCGTGTGCTGAGCGCTGCTTTCCTCTGATAGCCCAAACTGCGAACATCTGGGCCCCTGGAGAGAAGCAGCCAACTGTGTCCCACCCTTCGACAGCATCACTTGGCAGTGTAGGACCACAGCGGGGAGACGCAGCACCAGGGAGGCCCAACACTGTGCTGGGAAGGCAGCGCCAAGAGCGCAGCCCTGGGACTGCACCCCATGAAGCTTCAGAGCAGGGACAGCATGCCTGGTGGTGATTGGGGCACTGCAACGGATGAGAGGGAATGTTCCAGATGTTCTGGGGGTCTGGGTTATGCAGTTGCATGCATTTCTCAGAATCCATCAAACAGCAATATTTCTGCATTTCATTGTTATGGGAATTTACTTCCAAGAGGATAAAAAGTACCAAATGATGCTGACTGGGGCGAGCAAGGAGGCCCATGTCTCCACGGGCTTGGTTGGAAATGCATCAGAATACAACAAAGGCCAAGGAAGCCTGGAGGATGGGAGCACTGACAGAGGAAGGAGCCCACACAGCAGCAGCAGCAGCAGCAGCAGCAGCTCTGCGTAAATTGGGCATCATCTACTGGGTGTTCACTGCAGAACTCTCCCTTTCTGTGTGTTACATTTTCAGAATAAAATGCTGAAAAAAGCTGATCTAAGCAAACACCACAGGAAGGGCTCCCAGAACAGGCCCTGGACTCCACGCCTGGAGCTCCCTGCCCACGCCCCGCCTCGACTCAGCTCTCCATACCAGTCTCTGGAAATGGGATCTCCAGACCGCCCAGTTTCAGCCTTCCCACTTCATCATTTTTCTCAATCCTATTTATAAACACTCCTCGCACCAGTGCCAAGTAAAGAATGCAACACACGTGGACAAATGCCACCTGCTAGCAGCCAGCCTCTGGCCCACACCTTCAGCTGACCAAGACCCCTCAAATATGAGCTGAGTCCAGAGGAAACCACCCCACACAACCTAGCTGGAGGGCTTATATCAAAACATGACAGAGCTAAAAAGAGGGAAAAGAACAAAGGAAACCACCCAATGTCTGTGGCAGCCCAGCTGAGCCACGCGGAGTGATATCCAGGTACTGGGCATCATCAAAAGCATCCCTGCTGAGGACAGAGGGGAAAGTGCTCATGGTATGTGGGGAAAACTACAGGACATGAAACAGTGAGCTAACACACACAGCATGATCTCAACTACGTGAAGAACAATGCACATACCTGGAAGAAAATGGGATAAACTATGTATTTTTTTAACTATGTATTTTTAAATGAGCAAGCACTTCTGAAGGGTCAAGCACTAGGAAGTGGGGTGTGGAGAGAATGCAGCAGGCAGGATGAGAGGTACCAGGAAGGCCCAGCCACCTCCCTACAGCCCGATTCCCTTTCCCACACCTGCCATAGATCTCAAAACATTTGGTTTTGTTGCTCCTCTGGCTTTTTTTTTTTTTTTTTTTACTTTTTAAAAATTATTTTCCTTTCTTTTCCCCTTTCTTTGACTGTATTATTTTGTTAACTCCTTAAGTTGGAGGCAAAGCTAATTTTCAGTCTTTTTAAACATGACTAAAGCTATAGTTACCCCTAATAAGTTTACACCCACAACCAACTTTGTTGTGATTTCATTGTCATTACATCTGTAAGTAGCTTATAATTTGCTACGGTTTTTGTTTGTTTTTGACCCATGAGGTATTTAGAAGCAAGTCTCTTCACTCTCAAGTGTATGAAATATTTTTTTTCTTTGTTCACATATTTTTATTCTACAAGAATACTTCTTTTTTAGTAGTAGTAGTCATGACTGGGTATAAAATACAGTGTCCTTTGCTGAAGAAACCTCTTAGTGTTACTTCTAATTCCCCACTTACATGGGGTCTGTCTGGACAAAATCCAGCCATTGTAAATGTAATGAGAACAGTTTGTGCACCATCCATGTAACCTCGCAGCAGAGGAGAAAGGACTGAATACACATGTGTGAACAATGATGACTTCACTGTACTAGTCAGTGGGGGCGGTAGACACTGTTGAGTGGGAATGTGTACTGTGTGGCCATTGCATTCAAAACCATTGAGCAAGTAGAGCAACAAATCTGCACCAAATTTTGCATTAAGCTTGAACATTCCTCTGTAGAAACCATTCAGATGGTTCAGGCCACAGCTATGGGCAACTGGTGACTGGCAGCTTCATCATGACAATGTGGCGACATGTCTCATGCAGTTTCTTGGCAAAACCTCAAATCATCAGATTCCACACGAGTGAAATCACCCAGGCGACTAACTCCCCCCTACAGCCCAGATTTAGTGCCCTGCTACTTCTGGCTTTTCCTAAAACTAAAATCACCTTTGAAAGGGAAGAGATTTCAAACCATTGATGAGATTCAGGAAATACAAGGGGGCAGCTGATGGTGCTTGGGAGAACTGTGTGAGGTCCCAAAGTGCCTACTTTGAAGGGAACTGAGGTGTCATTGTCCTATGTACAATGTTTCTTGTATCTTGTATCTTCTTCAATAAATGTCTCTAATTTTCATGTTTCATGACTGGATACCTTCTGGACAGGCCTCATATAACTAATAATTATTGATCACTATACTTAATAATTATTCATATCAATGACTATTGTTTATGTGTTGACTATACATTTGTTATGTATTATGCTAAGGATTTTATACATCTAAGTACATAGAAGGCTCAATGATTTTTTAAATATTTTTTTTATTTATTCTTAGGGAGGGAAGAAGACAGGAAGGAAGGAAGGGAGAGAAACACTGATCCATCGTCTCTCTTATGCGCCCAGAGGACCAAACCTGCAACCCAGCCATGTGCCCTGACAAAGAATCAAACCAGCAACCTTTCACTTTGTGGGATGACGCCCAACCCACTGAGTCACACTGGTCAGGGCTCCCAACAACTTTGTTATTTAGGTATTATACATCGATTTTACAGAGGAGGAAACTGAGGCCTCAGGAGGCTAAGAAAGTTTTCTAGGGTAAAGGGGGACTAAATGGTGAAGGAAGGAAACTAGACTATAAATGGTGAATACACAATATACAGATAATGTATTATACAACTGTATGCCCGAAACTCATTTAATTAACCAAGTCCTTCAATCAAAAAGGAAGGAAGGAAGGAAGGAAGGAAGGAAGGAAGGAAGGAAGGGAGGGAGGGAGGGAGGGAGGGAGGGAGGGAGGGAGGGAGGGAGGAAGGAAGGAAGGAAGGAAGGAAGGAAGGAAGGAAGGAAGGAAGGAAGGAAGAAAATTCTACAGTCATCACACAGGTAGCCGTTTGGGCAGCCTGGATTCAGTTCTTGATACACCTGACTTCAGAGCCCGTGCTCAGGTGCATGAAGGATTTTTAGGTAGCTTTTTGTCATTGTGGTCAAATGATATGGTCTCTATGAAGCCAATTCTTTGAAGTTTATGGAAACTTTAATTTTAATACATATTGCATGTGTTTAAACAATATTTTTCCCAATATTAGTTTCAGGTACACAACCCAGCGATTAGACATTTACATAACTTATGAAGTGATCCCCCTGGTAAGTCCAATGTCCCTTCAACACCACAGCCATCAGTTTTATTATATTCCCTGTGCTGTATCCATGTGTTTTTTATAGGAATGTGCTTTCCAATCACTGAATGCAACAACTGATCACTACTTTGGATCAAATTCATTGGTATCATCTTGTCTTTACTGACTTTTGTTGACTCGATTTACCAATTAACAATGAAATGGGTATCTGTGAGGTTTTTTTCTGACACCAATTATGTGGTGTCTTTTTCACATCAACCAACTCCTCAATTCTCTGACAATGTCCAACAATTCAATCCTGGCACAGTTCTTGAGTTGGCGTCAGACCCCACAGGGTTGAGGATTCAGCCCACAAACGGCCCTCATGTCAACACCAGTCCCAATGAGGTGTCCAGGCTACCAATGTTCTGTCCGACTTGGTTACAAATTCAGAGGTTCCCATGACCCCCTCCTCAGATTCAATAATTTACTAGAGAGGCTTACAGAACTCAGAAACATTTTGCTTACTAAGTCACCAGTTTATTATAAAACAGAGTAACTCAGGAACAGCCTCAGGAGAGATACACAGGACCAGGTCTGAGGAAGGGCAAGGACCTCCTTCCCTGCTATCTGAGCCCACCATCCTCCCTCCATCTCCACATGTCCACCAACCTATCCACCCCCAGGAGGGTGGCAGGGCTCAAACTTTAACCCTCTAATCACATGGTTGGTTTTCCTGGCTTTCCAAAATCACCTCCTTCACATCAGCTCAGGGATGCCTGACAGGGGCTTGTTAGGAATAACAAGATGCCTTTATGGCTCTTGTCACAGAAAATTCCAAGGCTTTTAGGAGCTCTGTGCCAGGAAAAAGGGCAAAAAGCAAATATGTACTTCACTGCAAACCACAATAGCACAGATAAAAATATCCTGCTTTGCCTCATTCTTTTTTTATAGTACTGTACATATTTTTAAATTTTATTCTGCAACTACATTTACATTCGATAGTTTCATATTAGTTACAGGTGTCAAGCATAGCAGTCAGACAATCATGTACTTTACAAGTGCTCCCCTGATATTTCCAGTCCCCACCTGGCACCATATATAATTATTGCAATATTGTTGACTATATTCCCTGTGTTGCACTTAACAAACCCATGACTATATTGTAACTGCCAATTTGTATTTCTTAATCTTTTTCACCCAGCCCAATCATGTCTGTCCTCTGTATCTATTGAGTCCGTTTCTGTTGTTTGTTCCCCTGTCTAGATTCCACATATAAGTGAAATCATACGGTATTTGTCTTTCTCTTATTTCACCAAGCAGACTACCCTCTAGTTTCATCCATGTTATTGCAAATTGTGATTTTTTTTTTTATGGCAGTTTTGCTGGGCTGATAATTATTTTTCTCTCAGTATGTGGAAGATACCCACTTGCCTTCTTTTGATAAACCAAGTTTGTTCAAAGATTTTTCTTCCTGTCTACGTTTAAAATCATCCCCGTCTTTGGGACTCTGCATTTTTGGTAAGACATGAGTAGGGAAAGCTTTTTATTTGTACTGCTGGAGACCTACTGGGCTTCCCAAGCCTAAGAATGATTTCCACTAATTCTGGAGAGCTCAGACACCACTTTGGTGAACACTGTCCCATCCCATGTCTTCTCCTCTCTGTGACACCCGCCATCTCAGATCACACTACATTACAGGCCTTCTCCCTCTGCCCCATCTCTTCACCGCATCCACATTGCCACCTATCTTCCTCTGCCATTCTTGGACCATCTCTTCATTGTAGGGTCATTTTTTCAGAGCCAATAGTTTGCAATTCTTCAAAAAATATATCCATGGACTTTTTAAAATATTTTATTTCTATAAAGTCTCAATTCTTTTTCAGTCCCTTGCTTCTTACTCATATTAAGCTCCTTATTTTGTGTCTTTAAATATATTAAATATATACTTTTCATGCTATGTGTCTAGTCATTTATACATCTGAAAATTTGTGGATTTGTTTTTCTGAACTTGTTTCTTTGAAAGTTAAATGTATGTTTCTGGGTTCTTCAGTTTATCAGCAATGAAGGTTTATTGGTTCCTTAGCACCTTCTCTATGTAAGGCCTGATTTGGATTAGGGTTTTCACAGGAAGATTCACACCCATACTTCCAGGACCCTACAAACAATACCATCCAGAGCTACTTTTTTTTTTCTCACTATGACCACCTATTTTTCAGAACTTTACTTTTTATAGAACAAAATAAAGTAGATGTGAAAACAAGAAAAGAGCCTTCCAGGTACCTATACCAGTTCTCACGGATCAGGGTTCATGAAGTTGGAGGCTTGACCCAACTGGCCGTGGATGGCTGGCCCAGAATCACTAGAGGCTGAGCCTTCTGCCAAGTTTCTGTGAAAGCTGGTGTGGTCGGTCTGTGTGGCAGCCTCCTTGTACAAACCACTAAGGTAGGACACAGAGTGCGTACTTGGGTCTGAACCAAATACTGTAAGGCCCCTGTTACCTGGAGAACACTGAAGACAGTTACAGGAGTCCCCTGTGCTGAAAAAAAAAAAAAAAACCCATGGCCAGCCTCGTCTCCCTGTCCTCACAGCTCAGGCTCCTGCCAATGGCTCTGACAGGCCAACAATGACACCCAGTGCGAAGCCTGGATGTCTTTAGTGCACAGCACAGATTCCAGCTGTGGGAGCACACCCACCCACAAGGGGCAGCCTGGCCTACAAGACTGGCCTCCAGGTTCTGGTCACTGAGACATGAGGGAACTAGACTCCTGAGCCAAGGCCTCAGCATCTGTGCAAAGACCAGCCGGTTTGTTAAATTTTCACTGAAAGAAACAGATGCAACAAGGGTGCCAGCAGCACAGCCAGGACAGGTGACTGCTCTGGCCATCAGCACAGAGGTCCCGAATCCTTTCTTCACAAGTTGTAGGGACCGTGCCCTTCCTGCCCAGAAGCTGACATGCCCTGATCTCCTTCACACCCTTTGCAGGTGTGTGTCAGGATGGTCCAGCCCAGCCTGACCACCTGCTCTCAGTATTGGGGCACAGCACTGCCTGAAGGGGGGCCTAGCCCTGGAGGGCTGGCTGGGCCCCCCCTCAGTTCCCTCACCCCCATCTCCCTCACTTTCATTGCCCCAGTGCCACCGCAGGGCCCCTTCCACTCTGGCGCCACCCCCACCCCATTTCCTCCAGGGTCAACACCAAAACTACACATGGCTGCAAGTTCTTGGCAGGATCCTTTCGATCTGTGGGCACCAGGCTGCCTCCTTCCCCACTTGGCCCTCCTCCTAGGGCAGGCCTGGCAGTCTCCTCATACGGGGCCTCAGACCATAACTCAGAGTCCCCAGAGCTCCAGCTTCTGATCTTCTTGTCAGCCCAGTCAACCACAATATTTTATCTGGTGTAAATATTTTACCTCAGCTGTTCAAAGGAGACCTTGGACACATCTACTCTGTCCAAAACCAAGTCCCAGTGCCTTCCACCAAAATGAAACCAGAAATCCACACGAGCCTCTCATGGGTCAAACTTTAATTTTCACTCTGGAGCATCTGTCGGTCACCCATAGCTATGTTCACACTGCAGTAGGAAGATGGACTTCAGTGGTTTAAAGGAGGAAACAAGGATCCTCTTACCACGAAGTCAGGGCCACATCAGAAAACAGCAGCAATCCACCAAGCGGAAGCTCCTCTTGGCACGCAGGCTCTAGGAGGAGGAGGGCCTGCCCAGGCCACTTAGTGCAGAGGTGCACTTGGAGAACTGTTTGTAGGGCTTGTGGACGGCATGTGCCACCATCTGCAGACACCACCACGGCACCTGCCACATGATTCCTGCCCTGACACAAGCCCTAAGCCCACATGGGAGACAATTCCCAGAGCCATCTGCCCCTTGCCATCCCGGTGCTGCAATGCCTCAGTGCCAGGCCCGCCCCGGAGAAGACTGAGCAGTGCAGATGACAGGGGAAGGCCCACAAGGCAAGTCCTCACTCCTGTCCTTGGCTGACAGACAAATGGCCTCCAGACAGACGTGGTTTGAAGCCTCGTCTGAGGCCTGCTGGAAGATGGGGCTTGGCTCAGCAAAGGCAGCTGCAGGGCTCACTCCTGCTGCCCCCAAATCAGAGCCACCAGCAGAGGCTGGGTCCTCTATAAGGAGCATGGTGGGTTGGAGTGGCCTGGCACAGCAGCACAGCAGCACAGCTGTCACACCTGCAGCCACCTAGGAGCCCCACTTATGCTCAGAGACCTTGCCAGGCCCACCTGCAGGGGTGCAAAGGGACAGAGGCACTCTGTGGGAGCGCAGGGACATCTGGGCTACTTAGCAGCTGTGGGCCACCAGTCCGGCGCAGAGGCAGTCAGGGCCACCTGGCCACCACCTGCTGTTCTGATGTGGAGAAGGCCCTTGACCTTGTCCAAGTGCAGCAGGGCCAGCCCCACATCCCCCTGGCCTGCCCTGTACTTGCCGGCGGCCTGTCCAGACTCAGTGAGCACCACGGTGCCTGGCGTGATATCGCCTGAGGGGAGAGGGCCCACAAGCTGCACCGGGAAGAGGCGCTTGCGGACGATGCCCATGTGATGGGTGCGGGCTGTCAGCTCCTGGCCAATGTAGCAGCCTTTGGTGAAGCTGACGCCATTCATGAAGGCCAGGTTGGACTCCAAGGGCAGGGCCACTCCTGGGGGCAGGTCATGGACCCCCTCTGGAACACCTGCGGGGGTGGAAAGGGAGAGAGTCAGTAAGGGCTGAGGTGCCCTCAGAAGCCAGGGCTCAGCCAAGAGAGACCAGGCATGCTCCACCCCACTTCTGTAGCACCTCATCCTCTGCCTGCCAACCCCCTTCCCTGTGCCCTGGTGGGCGGCTGTGTGGCCCTCAATCCTAGTCACTAGAGGAGGACTCCTGGCCTGACTACAGCCACACTCTCCACTGGCTCCTCCCACTTCCCCCGTCACCTCTAACTGGTCCCTGGTGGGACCCCCCCAATCTCATACCCCCATACCTTGCTGATACCGGTGTCGGTGATAATCCCAGATATCCCCTAGATGGGCCCTGGGCAGCAGGGCAGGGCCCTCATCCTGGGTGAGGAGCCGCCAGCCCATGCGGACAGTGCGGGGATCACGGGTGAGGATAGTGGCACCCTGGGGCTTGGGCAGCAGCATGGCTCCACTGGCCTCCACCTCGGGGGTGCAGGGCAGCACCGCCCAAACACGCAACTCAGGGTATGGCTCCACTGCAACCTTCCGCCGAATCTTGTGCAGTAGCAGGTGCTCCTGGAGCGCACTCACCACCGAACTGTCACACTCCAAGAGGAAAGTGGGCGCTTGGTCAGCCTGCTCCAGGAGCCTACAGGAAGGGACAGTAGCATGTGGTGGAGTGGGGGTCTGCCAGACGTCATAGCGAGGGCTGAGCATGCAGAGCCAGGCCACAGCTCCCCCAATCCTCCCATTCCACTGCACACTGCAGGGCACACTGGGGTCCCCACAGCCTCCACAGGACTCCTCCGTGCCCTTCCCACCTGGGCCATGGGCCTGGAGACCCCAGTGGTGTCTGGCAGAAAGGTGCCGAAAAACCTACCCTGAAGACAGGAGCTGCCTCCTTCAGCCTCAGAATCCTGGAGAAGCCAGGGTCCTAAGGCTGGGATCACATGCAAATTTCCAGAGGGGAGGGGCACTCTGGAGTGGTGAGGCCATGCCCACTCCCCCACCTGCACAAGTCAAGCCTGAGAACTGCCCCAACCCCCACTCCAGGGAGCCCACAAGCGTGCCAATGTCCTGGGCAGTCTGGTGTGCTGACCAGGTGCAGCGGTATAGCACAGGCTTCTTCAGACAGATAAGCACAGAGGCAAGGCCAGTGCTGTGTTAGACCAGGGTGGGGGTGGGGGTGTGGGGTTACGAAGAGATGCTCAAGCACAGCTGGGGTCTGGATTGTATATGTGGATTGAACAAGGTCCCACCAGTGGTGGCAGCTGAGACAAGGAAGTGAGTAAGACCTGCTGGGAGCAGGGACAAGAAAGAAAGGCCATCATCTGGTACCTGCGCCTTCCCCCAGAGCTCTTCAACTAGTGTGCAAGGTCACAGTGGGCTCGCCCCACACACATGCCCCATTGTGTCCACACACTCACCCATAACCAGTGGCCGTGGGCCCACTAAGGACAGAGTAACAGTGTGGGGAGGGTGGGGAAGGGCAGCTGCCACAGCAAGTCAGACTGGCCCCTCACCTTCTAAATGTCCTCACAGAATGTCAAAAATGAGAGCAGCCAGAAGAAACAGAGTTTAGGGGAGCTGATGCAAATAAGCACAGGAAAAGCTCAGCGTCATCCTGATGATGCAAACACAAATCAAAAGCAGCAAGGACACCACTGAAAGATTACAGACTGGTTCAGGGACAGACCACTGATACCAGCTGAGTGGAGTTGAAGGGCGACATGGGCAGTGACCACTTGCACATTCCTGAAACACCACAATTAGAGATGGAGGAAGAAGAGGCAAGGGGCTGAGGGGCTAAGGGGATGGCAAGGGAAAGGGGGCCTGCAGAGGAAAGAAGGAAGCCTGGGCTGATGTTGGAGCTCTGTCTTGAGGTCACATGGGTACACATTTGTGGTCAGATCGCAGAGACCTGCACTCGCACATGCTCGAACACGTGAAACCTGAGGAAACTGATCTTTCCATGGATGGCCTGTGTCCATCCCCTGGACACAGCAGGCAAGATGTTGCCATTCAGGGAACTGGGTTCAGGGCATGGGATCCCCCTGTACATTTTTTGTACCTTCTGTGAATCTATAATTATGCCAAAATAAAAAGTTTTTTTAAAAGGAGCTGCCTCTGGAGAGGGTAGATCCATGTGGGCAAGAAGGGAAGCAGCAGTCAGTCACTTTCTATGACAAGCCTTTTTTTAACCATGTGCAGGTATATTTTTATTTTTTAAATCTTTCGTAGCAGTAGAGACAGCATGACTGGAAACAGGAGTGGAGGACCATCTGAACCCCAACAGCAGCCCAGGCAAAACAGCTCCCAGAGGTTGTCACACAGACAGGAGGGCATCACACCAAAGGCAGAGCAGCAGGGCTGGAACAGGAGCATCTCCTCAGCAGCCAGCATATGAGGAAGACCTCCACCAGGAGGATCCAGGCTGAGGAAACACTTATGTGGCAGGAATGAGAAAAGACAAAGACCTTCCAAAGCTACAGCCTTGTCACAAGAAAGGAGAAGACAGGCCACAGACTGGGAGAAAAGATTTTAAAAGTCTCCTCTGACAAAGCACTGTCATCCAAAACACACAAATGCCAGTTAAAATCCAACAATAAGAAACAAACAACCTGCCCTGACTTGTGTGGCTCAGTTGGTTGCACACTGTCCCGCAAACCTAAAGGTCACCAGTTCAATTCCCAGTCAGAGTACATACCTGGGTTGCAGGCCAAGTCCCCAGTTGGGGGTGTGCAAAAAGCAACTGATCGATGTTTCTCTCATACATTGATGTGTCTCTCCCCCAGCCTCTCTCCCTTCCCTTCGCTAAAAATAAGTAATAAAATCTTTAAAAGGGAGGGAGGAAGAAAGGAAAGAAACAACCTGATTAAATAATGGGCCAAGCCCTGGCTGGTGTGGCGCAGTGGACTGAAAGCTAGCCTGAAAACCAAAGGGTCACTGGAGTCAGGGAACATGCCTGGATTTCTAGGCAGGTCCCCAGTAGAGGGTGTGTGAGAGGCAACCACACGTTAATGTTTCTCTCCATCTCTCCCTGCTCCCCTAAAAATAAATAAATAACATATTTTAAAAAAAATTTTTACATGGGTCCAAGACCTTAACAGATACCTCAGCAAAGAAGATGTACACGAACACAAATGAGCCATGAAAAGATGCTCCACGTGACATGTCCTCTGGGAAATGCAAATCAAAGTAACAAGCTACCACTACACACATGAGAATGGCCTACACCAGGAACACCGACAACATCAAGTATGGGTGATGATGCGGGGGCAGCAGGAGCTGGTGGGAATGCAGAATGATGCAGCCATTTTGGAAGACAGTTGGCAGTTTCTCACAAAACCAAACATACTCTTACAAGCAACTGCAGTCCTTGGTATTACCAAGTCAAAGGAGTTGAGTTAAACTCAAAGGAGTTGAAAACTTATGTCCATAAAAAACCCTGCACATGCATGTTTACAGCAGCTTTATTCATAATTGCCAAAACTTCAGTAGGTGAATGGATAAATAAACTGTGCTACAACCATATGACAAAATATTATCCAGCACTAAAAGAAGCCAGCTATCAAGCCATGAAAAGACATGGAGGAACTGAAATGTGTATTGCCAGGTGGAAGGAACCAACTGGAGGTGATCTCCTACTGTACAATCCAATCATCTGACATCCTGGAAAAGGCAAAAACTAAGGAGGCAGTAAAAAGATCAGTGGTTGCCAGGGTTTGTGGGGAGGGGAGGGGAGGGGAGGGGAGGAACTGGCAGAGCACAGACAATTTTCAGGGCAGTGAAGCTACTCTGTAGGACACTGCAATGGTGGCTACAGGTCATTATCCGTTTGTCCAAGCCCACAGAATGTACACCACCAGGAGTGAACCCAGCGTAAACTATGGACTCTGGATGATGTGTCCATGGAGGTTCACTGGTTGTAACTAATGCACCGCTCTGGTGGCAAGTGCTGATAGTAGGGATTTCCTACAATGTATGTATGGGAAATCTCTGCACCTTCCCCTCAATTTTGCTGAAACTGCTCCAAAATTGTGAAAGTGAATAAAGAAAAGCCTAGTAAAAATCAGGTTGGAAAGCCCTGAAGGTGGAGTGCTCACACACTCTGCTCACTGCCCTTTGCCAACTCCAACAAGAAGCTTACTTCTAAAAGAAAGATGTTCTCTCTGCCCAGCAACAACCCAGCAAATGAGAAGCTGCCTACCACCAACCCTGAACTCCCCCTCTCCTCCAATGAATCTCTGCTCAAAACAACCCCTCCTGCCCTGGCTGGTATAAGATCTGTGGATTGAGTGCAAACCTGTGAACCAAGAAGTCACAGGTTCAATTCCCAATCAGGGAATGTGCCTGGGTTGCAAGCCAGGTCCCCAGTTTAGGGCATACAGAAGGCAACTGACTAATGTTTCTCTCCCTCACTTTACTTTTCTCTAAAAAATAAAATAAAATCTTTAACATCCCCAGTTGTAATTCCTCTGACATTCCCAGATGAACTCATTTGCTGGTAAAATAACTAGCTATTTTGTTTGTAAGGTTGATATAAGTCTACTTCACAAAGAAAAAGCTGCACCCAATAGAAGGTGCTGCATCCAGGACACAAGAACAGGATGCTCTGAGAAATGACTGAAGGACAGGGAATCAGAAGCATGAGTTGAAATGAAAAATTCCAGAGAGAGGATGCAGAGAAAACGGCAGGCAGGGACCTAACACAGAGAAAGCAGGAAAGCACACTGGCCTCCAGGGTGGCGATCAGACCCAGCACTGCCCTATTCCCAAAGAGCAAACCCCAGAGAAATCAGATGTAGGTAAACTGCAGAGAGCAACGAGGTGGGGAAGGAACACGTGAATTAACTCCATGAACCAACCAGAAGAGTTAAGCCACAAAAGAAGTGTCAGGCAGGTCAGAAGGAGAGTAGACTCTGCCCCCAATGCCTCACACCACAAAAGAGAACTGGGAGATGAGTCTGGACACCGCCCAGCAACCACCCAGGCCTGGGAGCAGCCATCCAATGGGTGGGGGGCAAGTTGTGTCTTCACCCCTTCCCTCTCCTCACTGCTGAGGAGAAGCAAGGCCACTACCTCTGCAGTGTCTCTGATGGAATAAAGGGCTATCCTACTCCTCCCTACACAGAACTTTTGTGTTGGAATCTCAGAAAGAAAACTAGGTAAGGGGCAACATCACAGTGGCCCCCAATTTCCTTAACACACTGAACAGCAAGTGGCACAATACTCCATTCTCAGGAATTAGCTGAGAGAAAAACCAATTTTTCTGCAGGTCAAATCAGGGCACAAGCAATGTCTGAAAAGAGATGCCAAGTGCATGTGCTGGTACATGACCTGCTGGCATAGCAGCAAGGCAATGACGTTGCAGAGAAAAAGTACAAAGAGAGGCAAAACTAAGAAACCACTTTACACTGTAGGGCGACTTATAAGAAAAACTCCTTAACAAGGAGTTCCTTGTTCCTTAACAAGAACACAAAGGCAAAAAGATGTACAGGCAGACTGCAGATGCAGCAAGGAAATTCGGCTATCAAAACACTACCATTACAACACTAATAAATTAAAAGCAGTAATGACCAAAATAGATGCTACTGAAAAGTAGTGACAGAGGGCTCAAGGTAATCAAAGAATGCAGGCTGTACAATAAAGAAATTAAATCAACTAGAGGAATGTAATAAGGTGTGTGTGACAAAGACCATGGCATCTCTGTTTCTTTGGCTTTTTTTTTTTTTACTTAATTTTTATTGTTATTTTCTTCCATTACTGTTTAGTCCCCTTTATACATACCTCTCCGGACCTTGGCATCTGAAACATAGCAGGGATTGCAAATGTTTTCTGTAGAGGGCCAGATAGCAGACAATTTGGGCTTGGGCCACGTGTGTCTAATCACAGATCTGCCCTCGGACCAGATGACACAGCAGCCCCATGCAGTATGCCAACAAGGGACAAGGCGGCGTCCATTAAAACAGGAAAACAGGCCCACCAAGCTTCTGGCAACACCACAGGAAAGAAAACCCAAAATATCATCAGATGAAGCGCCCCTACGAGCTTTCATTGCTCCAAAACAAAAGGGAATGGGGCTTCTCAACAGAAATACCAGCAAAGAGAGATAAGCCATGGCTTCACAATTCTCAGTGAAACTTTGCACCTGAGGTTTTATTCCAACCAAGCTATCAGGTAATACCACTTGCAGAGCGAGCTATAGTTGAGTCCAAGTCACCTGAAGCATTCCCCCCTCCCAACAAGCCACTAAACACCGAGCTCCTCTTCCTCTACAAGAGTCCAAGGAGAAAGATGTGGACTTCTCCACACGGGAGGAGGCGTGGAAGTTACCAGGGCGTGGCCCGGAGGACAGACCCCGCGTGACTTCTGACCCAAGGCCCGGAATTGCAGTAGAGGCGGGCCCGTGACCATCATGTAGGTCATGATAATGTCAACACAGACTGACGTACAACGCCAAACAGGGATATCACTGGATATAGGGAGATTTGGGAGGGAAATGCAGGGGAAACTCTAGAAATCGGGAAGTCGTGGCCCAAGCTGGTCACGCAGAAGCCGCTCCCTGCAGTCGTCGCTCCATTCGTGCAGTGAAACAGGGCGACCAGGGCAAGACTGAATGGGAGCCAAGGCCAGGTGCAGCGGCGCCCAGTAGCTGCCCCCTCCCCACCGCCAGCACCACGAAAGCGCTTTGCTGGCTCGTACCTGAGTGCCCCTTCCGCCCATCTATAGAAGCCCTGCCCAAGTGCTCCAAGATATCCCCATCCTCGGGTGTCCTCCCCCAGAAGGCCTTTCCCCTGGGTACCGCCTCCTTCCAAGACCCCACTCCTCCCTTGGTGCCCCACTCCCGCTGATTCCCCATCTTCCCCATGGGTGCCCCCTCCCCTGGCTTCCCCTCTCCGATAGTCCACTCTCACCCGTAGAGAATGACGTCATACAGCGTTCGTCCCAGGGCGCTGAGGAAGTGGGCGTAGCCCGCACGCGCCGGGGAGAAGGCCGCAGGGTCCTCAGTACCCGGAAGCGGCAGGTCATTGGTCAGCAGCCCGAGAAGGAAGGGAGCGGAGTCCGGCCCGCGCACGCGTAACAGGGCGCGCTCGCCCAACGGAAAGCAGATCCAGGCCGCGCCGCTAGTCGGGTCGCTTCCGTGACCGCCTAAGGTGTGGGCCAGGCGGTGCCTTGAGACTGTGCGCAGCTGCCAAGCAGGGCTGCTACACCCCAGCGCCGCGCCCCGGAACAGCGCCGCAGCCGCCATTTTGGGCACTAGTGAGACGACAGGAAAGAGCGGCCTGGGGGCGGGAGAAAGGATGGGAGCGTGACGCGGACGCGCGCCTTAGCGGCCCCTGGCGGCGGGAGTAACAGCGAGAGGACGTGGGAGGAGCGGTGCCTCCGGCTCGGTCAGCCCCGCGCTCTGCGTGTTCCCTGGGCTGGATCGTGTGCCAGGTTTTGGGCGCACCTGCCCTAGCCTGCCAGTGGGTTTTCACAGCAGAGTTTCTGCTCACTTACTGTGGTCTTAGTGCTTGTCAAGTGCACAGTTCAGGGGCTTTATGCGTATCTCACTGTCGTGCAGCCATCCCCACTGTCCAGCACTTTTATCAGCTTCCCAAATCATACCATCAACCTGGAACCCATCCTCTCCTCGGCCTCTGGCACACACACCCACTCCATTCTGTGTCTGTGAACCTGACTCCTCTAGGGACTCATGTGAGAGGAATAACGCGGTGTTATCCTCTAGTGATTGCTGATGCCCTGCCAACGATGCCCTCCAGGCTCATCCACGATGTGTCAGTATTTCCTTCCTTTTTTAGGCTGAATAACATCCCCTTACATTTTGTTTATCTGCTCACTCGTTGATGGACATTTGGGTTGCTTCCACCCCCAGGCTTTTGTGAATGTGCTACTATAGATGGTGCGCAGATATCTCTTCAATGCCTGCTTTTGGCATTGTGTAAGGAAACCCACTCCTGTGTGTAGTTTACCCTCATACTCTTCACTTACTACACTTCTAATCAACCGGGTTGGGGGTGGGGGCGCACATCAAGCAATCCTGTGACACAGGCCAGGTATCCTACAATTTAAGTCAGTTGTGACCCTATCCAGCCAGAGATAGCATAGATCCCCCAGGTGAAGGACCTGTGCTTCTGACTAGAGGCTCCCACAACCCTGTCTTCGGGTTCCATAAATTTGCTAGAGTGGCTCACAGAGTGCAGAAAAACATCTACTGGCTAGGTCACTGACTTATTATGATAGGGGACTCAAGACTTGGAAAACTTTAGCTTAAGGTAGAAAGTTACAAGTCTAGCAAGTAATGTGCATGTTAAGCTTTTGTTTCAGAAACTACAGATAAGGCCCATCCTGGCTCCAGGGAAAAACAGCCAACCTCCTGAGGCACTGATAGAAGATTACTGCCTGGGGACATCCAAACCTTTGTTCCAGGGAGAGCAGACAACCACCCCTCCCCCTTGGGAACAGCTAACTGCCCAGGACAGGAATGTTGCAGCTTCTGAATTTCAAAGCTCTCACCACACCTTGTTTGTCCTCCCCCAGCCCCTTATACAAGATCTGGCTGGGAAAGAGAAGGGAAGATGGTTTGTTAGGGTTTGAACTCACCATCTTCTCGGATCACTGAACATTTCAATAAAGTTCCCATAAAAGATTCAATCACTGTCATTGCTTATTGGATTTGGTAGTGACAGGCAGCCTGAACACCGGTGTCTTTTCCAGTTACAATTTTAAAGAATATAACTCAGGAACAGCCAGATGGAAGAGATGCACAAGGCCAGGCATGGGAAAAGAAAAGGGGCTTCCCTGCTTTCTGAGCCAACCACTCTCCCTGCACTTCCACCCAGAAGCTCTGCAAACCCCACCCTTTTGGGTGTTAGTGTTAGTGGCGGCTTCATCACACAAGCACAATTGATTAAATCACTGGCCATCGGTGATAGATACAACCTCCAGCCCTTCTACCCTCTGACGTTGGGAGGTGGGACTGAAAGTTCCAACCCTCTTATGACTGGTTGGTTTTCCTGGCAACCAGCCCCAAAAGTCACTCCATTAATTTAACAAAAGATACCTTTATGGTTCTCATTACAAGAAATTCCAAGGATTTTAAGAGCTCTGTACCAGGAACAGTACAAAACTAAATACATATTTTTATAAATCACAGTATCACAGGTATATACCCAAAATGGAATTGCTGGATCATATGGTAATTCCATGTTTAATTTTTCCAGAAATCACCATACTGTTTTCCTAAGTGTCTCAGTCAAGTCAGGCTGCATAACAATCACCATGGGCTGGGCAGCTTAAACAACAGATATTCATTCTCTCACAGCCCTGGAGGGACGCTGGACGTCCAAGACCAGGGTGCCATCAAGGCAGGTTTTTGATGGGGCCTCTCTCCATAGTGTGCAGACAGCCCTCTCACTCTTGATGGTACTTTTTCTAGTAAGGACACTGGTCCTATGGGATCAGGGCCCCACCCATACCACCTCATTGAACCTTAATTACTTCCTAAAAGCCCATCTCCAAATATAGTCACGCTGGGGCTCAGGGATTCCACAAGTGGTTATGGGGGACACAATTCAGTCTTTGACACAGTGTTTGAACCTCTCATCCCCAGTTGTTTGCTCCCCTCTCAGGGAAAGTCTGAGAGCCTGTGTGTTGTCCCTTAACCCACTGTCTCCCCAGGAAACTTCAACAAGGAAACGGTAAATGGAAACCAGCCACAAATGCCTGCAACCCCTCCTGTGCTGTATCCATCTGCTTCCTACCCTCCCCCACCATCTGGCTTGCCTGGGCTCCATCACTCGCTCTGTCACTTCTATCCAAGTCCACTGGTCAGAGCCCTTCAAGCCGCTCTGTGCCCTGTGCTTGCCTATAGTGTGAAGTGAGGGGCAGCCTTGAGGAGCCTTCCACCTCCCTTCAACCTCACCACCTCATCCAGCTACATGATTTCATGATGTCCATAAGCCAATGGCACCAAGTGGTGCCTGCATTGGGAGGCACTTCCTCCCAAATTCCAGACCCTGTGGCCCATTTGGCACTTCCCTGGCATGTTTGATATTCAAACTGTGTATGTAGAAGCCTGACCTCCACATCTCCCTAGACCCCCACCATTCCAGCACTCAGCAGCCCACCCTTGCATCCATGAGGTCCCCACTTGTCACCTGGACTCTCCCCTACAGAGCTCACAGCTCCACACTCCCCTCCAGGCTCATCAGAGTCTACTCTGTCCCATCTCTAGCCTCCCACTCCTGTCCCCTCCCCCAGAAGACCCTCCCGCAAGAGCACACAACTTGCCCCCATCTCAAAATTGGGCCCAGATGCCAACTCCCAACAAAGCTGCTCTAACCATCTATGGATGCATTTTTCTAACTTTCTATTTGAAATATTTAACCTACAGAAATTATGAAAGAGTACTAAAATACACTGTACCACCTTTCACCCAGTTTGTTAGTGTTGGCAGCTAGATATTAATAAAGAGAGCAAAGGGAACCAGACATTTTTTACACATAATCAACTAGGGAGCTGAACTGGACAATAAGCCTGCTTCATTAGGAAGCTACAGCTTCACAGATTCCCCAGGGGACCACTGTATTCTCTGTCCTCAGGACCTAATCCCCCAAACAGGTAGGAAGGATTATTACAGGTCATCAGCCAGAATTATAAAGGGAAGTATAAAACAGTGGGAGAAATTCCTCTGCTGGGCACATGCCTAGTAGAAGTCAAGATGGCACAGGGGAGGTCCCTCCAGTTTGAGGCATGCACAGAAGGAACTAAAATGAAGACCACAAGAAGTAGAGCATAGCCATGAAAAAGAATCAAATTGGAACCCTGGCTGGTGTGGCTCAGTGGATTCAGTGCCACCCTGAAGACCAAAGTGTTGCTGGTTCTATTCCCAGTCAGGGCACATGCTGGGGTTTCAGGCCAGGTCCTCAGTGGGCGGGGGGTGGGTGGGGGCACAAGAGGTAACCACACATTGTTGTTTCTCTCCCTCCCTTTCTCCCTTTCTCCCTGCCTTCCCCTCTCTCTAAAAATAAATAAATAAAATCTTTAAAAAAATCAAATCGGATAAATGACGCAGAACCCCAGAAGAGCTAGGAAATGAACTGGTTAGGGAAAGGACACATCAGAAGCCCATGAAAGATTAGGAAGTTGACAGGTTATTTTGAAAGGGTGCCTGGTTCTCCCCAGCCTGATATAATATGATCCAAGCTTAACAAAGCGTGTTCTTGCGTGAGCTCTCTGTCTCTCTCTCTCGTTTGGTAACATTCACTCTCCCCATTCATTCTGTGTTCTGTCTCCGTAGCAGCCATGTGGTCTAGCAGCTGCACAGGTTCCAAGTGCAGGCTGCAAATGTGAGCTTGGGTATGGCAATGCAACGGAGTGCAGCCAGGAACACAGATTATGCTAACTAGGCTAAGCTTTGGCATGGCACGGAACTTTCGGACACTGCCCTTTGTTCTGGACTTGATGAAGACAAGGCTGGACTTTTTCCTCAGCGAGATGGAGCTAAACCTAAGACAGTCTTTTGTGTTTCCTTTGACCCTAATAAATCTTACCACCAAACCTCAACCTCCCATGTGTGGGGCCCCAGAAATGCTTTTTTCTTGTAACTTCGTGAAAGGGCTATTTCCACTGGCAACAGATTTGTTAATTGTAAATATTTTACCCTGTCTGTCTGTCTGTCTCCTTGCTGGTCCTCTGCTCATGTGCATGCTCCAAACCCTGGAAGTCCTGATTTCGCAGTTGAACCAACTGCATGGCGAGGGGCAGGAGCAGCTGTCCAAAGTCCATTGTTCCCCCAGGCCCACAGTCCTCCACCCAGCCAGCTTCCTGGCTGTGACCAGACAGGCCTGGTATGTGACTCCCCTGGCTGCTGGCCCTTGTAGAGGAGGTCTTCCTCTGCAGGCTGGGCATTCCAAAGGTGACCCAGCACCTCCCTGCCAGCCCCTGAGGACAACATGGTGGGGGGCACGTTCCTTCAACCTCACGTCAGCCTGTACCCCAGCCAGCAGAGAAACCAGCTTCCCATTGGCCCTGCCACAGGAAGGGACAGCAGGCAACCTGGAGCCACCTGGAAACTTCCTGACTCCCAATCCAGCCAGGCCCAGCCTGCTTCACCTCCCAGGTTGTTTAAATGCAAATCAACTTATAGGATGTCAAATGAACCTTCCTTCTCCTCCCCACATAACAACACGGATGTGCCCAGAGATCCATGTGGCTAGTGGTTGCCTCAGTGGATGGAACAGACAGCACCTGCCACCATCCAGGAGCCTGCCAGCCAGCACTGCTCCAGGGCCCCCCCTCCAGGAAGCCTTCCTGGGTGTCTGCAACAGCCTGGCCAACCTGACACTAGGGACCCTGACATATAAGCACCACGCACTGCTGCCCCTTCTCAGGCCTCGCTGCTGCTCCTCATGCCACAGTTCTGGAGGAAGTTGGGGCCTGGACTTGGGAGGTTCCCAGGGAACAACTAGACACAAATTGCACTCTCCTCCCTGTAAGACTACAGACTGGAGTTGTCAGGAGGGGTGGGGAGCTGAGAGCTGGAAAATGGTGGGTGTGGGGGTCAGACCCTGCTTCCCTGATACTGCTGGGCCAGGGGTGGTTTCCTGTTATTCTCTCCCCATGGCCTCCTCCCTTCCCAAAGGCAGGATAAGGAAGCTGTCCTATTCTGGGGGTGTCAGAGCACCCCCTTCCTGCAGCCCTCTGAGGTCTCCCTGAGCCGCCAGGGAGCTGGCTCCAGCCATGGAAACGGATGAGAGTGAGACAAGAAGAACATTACGTGTGATCCTGCCCCAGCCGCTCCCTGGGCTGGCCCTGCCCCAGTTTGGACCAGGCTTATCTCACTGGCCTACTCCTGAGCCAGGCCAGAGGACAAGGATGAGCCAGGAGGACAGTTCTGTGCCCAGGTTCAGCCTTAATCCTGGTGGCCATCCCAGGTTGGCAGGAAAGCTAAAAGAGCCTTTTTAAGTAGCCAAGAGCACAAAACAGCATGCTGAACAGCTGGCTGGGCCCCACTCTCAGAGTTGGCAGACTGTGCATCTTAGACACTGTGTCCAAGTAGGAGATGGCCCCCCGTGTGAAGGTCAGCTCAGGCACAAGATGGTTGTGTCACAGCATCAAGGAGTTGGTCTTAGAGATGAGATTGTGGATGACACAGAGGTTGGCGTCCCAGGGCTGGGGCAGCCAATGACAACAGAACCTAAGACACTAGCATCCAAAGCTCACAGAACTGACAGGCCTCAGGTGGTGCAAGCAGGCACCTGAGTTCCCGAGACAGGAGGTCTGTGCCTTCTCCCATGCTGCCCGCAGGTGCAGTTTAGCACATTCCTCAGGGCAGAGGCCTAATGCCCAGGACTCAGATGGGGCTACATTTAGAGACGGAGCCTTTAAAGAGGTAACTAAAGTGAAATGAGGCCGCAGGCTGGGCCCTCATCTTATATGACTAGTGTCCTTATGAGGGGAGGATATCAGGGCACAGACGCACGCAGAGAGAGAACCATGTGAGGACACAGGGAGGAGACAGCCATCTACACACTAAGGAGAGAGGCCGCAGGAGAACCAGCCCTGCCCCAACCTAGGTCCTGGACTTTCAGCCTCAAGGACAGGGAGAACCAACTGTCTGTTTAAGCCCCCAGCCTATGGTATCTGTTATGCAGCCTGAGCTGACAGAGACATCTTTCAGAACAGATCCTCCATTTGTAGCTTCCCTCTCAGCTGGTATGCCCTTTAACCAACTTTGTCTGATAAGGCTCTCTGGAGAAACAAAAGCAACTTGTTATACATAGAGAAAGATTTATTACTAGGAATTGGTTCATGCAGTTGTGAAAAGACAAATGTCTGTTTGACTGTTTGATTCCAGAATGTTCTTCTGCAAGTGCAAATCTGCCTAGCACCTCTCTCATTCGCTGGACTTTGTGGCTCATTTTCAGATGCATGCTGGGGGGCCCATGCCCCACCTCCCACCCCTCCCACTCCTTGTGAACCCTTTCACCATCAGATGTGGAAAACTGACCTTCAGGGTACAAGCCAGCCTCCTGGCCCTGCTGGGTGTAGATGCTTGCCTTTCTTGCTGGCCATCTCCAACTACTATGGCTGTTATGTACCCCAAGTCCCCCTGTTCTCCACCCAGATGCCCACCCATCTCCCTGAGGTCCTGAGGCTCTCCAGGGCCCCTACCTAGAGGACAGCCAGCTGCAGGAGGCTGACCTTGGAGCATGGAAGGGCTGTGGACAAAGTGCATTCTTCACAAGGGTCTGTCACGACCAGCTCTTCCACTTGCTGTGCCCATCCACACTCATGGGAGCCAGGTATGGCTGGATAGCACAGCCCATACTCCAGAGGCCCAGCCTCCGTGGTGACCACATGGCTAGCAGCACAGCCCCAAGTCCAGAACTGCTGTTTTCGAGGACCTTCCTCATTTGGAGAGGTGAGCTGTATGCCCCTGCTCTGGATCCAGATTGGCATCACCATCCAGGACTTCCTGAGGCACGGCTATCCTGGGAGTGGGGCTCCTGTGGGGCAGGTCTCCCCAGGAAGTGCAGCTCTTCTATGGGTGGCGCTTCCTGGGGGCAGGGCTTGCCTAGGGAGGGGCTCACCTAGGGGCTCAGCCAGTCTGATCCCAGACAGAAGAGGAACTCAGCTTGCAGTTGACTTCTGACCAGAGGCAGGCTGAGGCTAGGGCTGGGGTTCAGCCCTGACTTGGGGCTTGGCCCTGGGACAGCAAAGAGAGGGTTGCAGCCAGGAGAGGTTGTCAGGACCTGCCCTAGGTGTGAGCGAGGCTGTGAGGCAGCTGGGGTCCCTGAAGTCTAAGCCTCTCCCTGTCCCACCCCCTATTCCCTTCTCCCTGGCTCTCTTGCCCACATTTGCCCCTCACCAAAGCCACCACTGATGGCTCTGGCTGCCATCTAGATCATGCTGGGGCCTGAGACAGCAGTGCCCCTCTGTCGCCTGGGCCTCAGGCTGACCTTGGCTCTGAGTATTAGGGACTGGCCTGCTCTTTGTTCTCACTGTCTACAAGCTCAGAGGCACCTGCCCAGCCTGCTGCCTGGCAGAGAGCTGCACCCAAGTATCTCTGAGGAGCTGCTCTCTAGGCAACCCTGGAGCTTAGCTGTGTACCTGGAGACCAGTGATGCCACACTACACAAATACATACATGTGCCTGTACATAGCACATGTGTCACGTGCACATGCATAGGCATGCCCATCACTCACACACATGGTTGTAAACAAAAGTTAGTTTTTTATTTTACACTCTTTGTTGGGGAGGCTGTGTCTGAATTAGGAGCTCCAGAGCCTCTTCCCCCAGCACCACCAAAGCCACACCTCTGGCCACCACCCTGTTGGTCCCAGCAGCAAGGTAGACTGACATCTTTGGAAAACTTCAAGTCTGTCCCAGAGGAAGGACCCCTGTCAGGCAGCTGTAAAGTTCAAAGGGTGTGGCCACGTCCACCCCAGCCTTCTAGGGCCTCAGCCTAAATGTCTGGCCAGGGACCCCAGGCAGGATGTAGTCCTGACCCACATTCTCTCTGAGGAGAAGAACAAGCAGCTCATTCACTGGGGCCCAGAGGACCCAGGCAGGAGGAGGCACAGCCCAGGGCTGCCTCAGTTTCCCTCATGTAGGAAGAAGACTCAGAATTGCTTCTTGCTCTGCAGGAAGCAGCATATAGTCTGGGGGCCAGGGTGTTGGTAAAGCAGCCCCATTGGCTGCTGCAGCAGGTAGGGACAGCAACTATACCCCCAATGCCCTGACCAGGCACCCCTAGGCATCACACCTAGGCTGCTGCAGGGGAGCAAAGAGGAGGCCTGGCACTCTGTCCACAGCCCTTGTCCTGAGGCTCTGGCCCCATCCCGGGGAGGCTCGGAGGGAAGGATTGGGCACCCAGTCCAGAGCAGTTCAAGGTGCCTCTGGATGTGGTGGGGGGTGGGGCAGTACCCTAGCCACAGTCCAGCCCACTTGTTGGAGGGGGTGGTTAGGATCAGAGCTGGAGACCCTTCCTGGTCGCCAGGCCCATCCTCCCCTCTTATCCAGGACAGAGAGGGGGCTTGGGTGGGAAGGGGCAGTGATACCCAGCAGTGGTGCCCTTCCCCTTCCTGCCTCTCCCAAGGAGGACTGCCAGCCCAGGAAGAGAAGGAAGAGGAGGAGGGGGAGGGGAGAGGGAGGAGGAAGAGGAGAAAGAGGTGCTCTGCTTCCAGTGCGTCCAGTCCCCAGCTTTATCCCCAAGTCCCCACTGGTGCCTGGCTGAAGAGAAAACTGAAAGCATTGGGCGCGGGACCTCAGATCCACACGGTGGTCTTCCCCTCCCTGCTGCTGGCACTGCCCTTCTCCGAGTTCACCCTGGGTTTGGCTCTCAGCGGGCCCTGGCCCCCGCCCGTGCCCCCGGACGTAGCGCTGCCTGACCCGGATACGGACGCACTGGCCCTCGGGGGACCCCGGGCGGGCGCGGGGAGGCTGGAGCAGGGTGGGCGATTACAGTCCCCGAGCGTGTGCCGGTCCCGCAGGGCCCGCAGTGCCAGGCTGGCCAGATCTGGGTCGCGGGCATGTGTGCGCTCCGCTGCGTGCACCACGAGGCTGTAGTCAGGCGGGCAGGCCAAACCTGCGGGCGTGGCGGGGAGTGGGCAGGGCAGCGGGCGCTGTGCTGGACTGGGAGCGGCAGCCGTGGGGCGACGGGCTCGCACAGCGTCCTGCGCGCTGCCCAGGCCCAGGTGCGCCATCTCGCAGAGGTTGAGCAGCAGGCAGAGGCAGCTGACCACGTACATGACCAGCAGGAAGACTGTCTTCTCCGTGGGCCGCGACACGAAGCAGTCGACCACGTGTGGGCAGGGCCTCCGGCTGCATGGGAAGAAGGGCGGCACCTCAAAGCCATACAGAAGGTACTGGCCCACCAGAAAGGCCACCTCGAAGGCGGCCCGTGCCACCAGCTGGGCCACGTACACGCGCATCAGGCCTTCGCGCTGGATGCGCCGTCGCCCATCGTGCGGCCCGTTGCGGCCCGGGGTCCCCGCTGCCTTGGCATCCCCACCGGGACCCTTGGCAGCACTCTCATTCTCCACCTCGTTCCCCTCGCCCAGGCCTTCTGCCGCTCCCCGCTCATCATCTTCCTCCCCCAGGCCCAGCATGGGTTCTTCCTCGCCTAGGTCCATGGGCTGGGACCAGCTCCGGTGGGATGGCATGGGTAGTGACAGGGGCTCGGGGGGCGCACGGGGCCCAGGGCTGCGGCGGGGAACACGGCGGCGATCGTGCTGCGCAGCGCGGGCTAGGCGGTGCACAGCGTATCCAAGGTACATGACAGAGGGTGTGGAGATGACCACAATCTGGAAGACCCAGAAACGCACGTGGGACAGGGGCGCGAAGGCGTCGTAGCAGACGTTGTCGCAGCCTGGCTGCCTTGTGTTACAGGTGAACTTGGTCTGCTCGTCTGAGTAGATGGACTCTCCTCCGACAGCAGTGAGCACGATACGGAAGACCACCAGCACCGTGAGCCACACCTTGCCCACGAATGTGGAGTGGTGGTGGATCTCCTCCAGCAACCGCGTCAGGAAGCTCCAGCTCATGTTGGTCATAGGGACGGGGGGCGGGAACCTGTGGGCCACAGTAGAGCTCAACCCCGGTCGGGAGGAGGAGGGTGGGAGGGAATGTAGGAGTGGGGGTTGGTGGGACTTGAGGACAAAGAGCAAAGTTCAACCCTGGGTAGGGGACAAGGAAGAGCAGGAGGGTGGGGAGGAGGGATGTGGGACAATGCAGGAATAAAGCTCCACCCAGGGGCAGGAGGAACGCTGGGGCCGGAGTCCTAACCCTGCAACAGGGTGCATAAATGGAGAGTGGGGCCTGGGTAAAGCACAGACCCCACACAGGCAACAGCTGACTACTCACCCCAGTAGCCCTCAGGCCCAACTCCAGGTTCTCATAGCCTGGAACAGAGCCTTCCCCTCCTATCCTCCCCTAGCCCCCAAGCCTTGCCCATCCTCTACCTCCGGAGACCCCACCCTAGGCCCTGAGAGGCACAGGGAGTCAATTGGGTGAGCCAACTTTGTGGGATCAACAGGAAATTAGAGCCCAGCCCCACATACCCTCAGCCCCCACCCCATATAGCCCCCAGGCCACATGGAGTCTTGTTTCCAGCATGGGGGGACGGCTCCAGCTTGCCCAGCCTCCAGTGCTTAACTAAGCCCAGACCCCCACTCCACACCCTGCACACCCCTTCATGCCCTCCCTTCTCATGGACTCCCGCCAGTCCTCTGCAGTCCCAGCTGGAGGGTGGGTAAGGCCAAGCATCTGTCCAGGATGGAACTGTGTCCAGTGAGGCACACCTGTGACACCCAGAGATAGTCATGGGCTACTCACCACATCCCAGACCAGCTGACCTGAGTGGGCTTGTGCCCAAGAGAAGGAGCTCTTTGAACAGAGCCAAAGGACCCCGGCCCTGGGTTTCCAGGGCTCTGCCTCCCTACACCCACCTTCCCTATTCCATAGCCAAGGCCAGTACCTCCTCTTGGATGGTTTGGGAAAAGAGGTCCCTGGGTGCCCGATGTGTCTGGCTCTCTCCCTCCTGGAACAGGCCTGGGAGGCAGTGTAGGCAGGTGTGGGATGGAGAAGCAGAGACTGGCGGGGCTTTGGGCCCTTTTTATGTAGCTAGGCCTCTCCCCTGGGCGGTAGGTGGGGAGGAAGAGGGGGTATCCAGGGTTCCTGGGGAAGTGACCCCATTTCCTCACATCTGAGTACACAGCCCGTCTCAGAACTACACATGCAATGCAAACACAGATGCACACTCATGTTCACTCACATATTTACAGGTGTACACTCACTCACAGACATGTGCACACTTGTGAGCACACATTCACATGCAGTTACCTCACATACATGCAGACATGTGCATATAGGTGTACAATGAACTTGTACATAAGTGTGTGCACATTGACATGTACAGAGGCATGCACACTCACATGTGCACATACACTCATGTACATGCATGCACAGGTACAGAGTAGCTCAGGCCTGCCCTCCGGGACCACCTTCTCCCTCGCCCAGCCTCAGGCAGGGTTCATGGACAACCCCTCAGGCCTGAGGCCCACTGCTCTCCCTCAGTGCCAACCCCCACTCTCCTCCAGGACCTGACATATCGCAGGAGGCTGAGGCCTCCACCACCCCCACAGGAACCCAGAAAGGGTCTGACAGAGTAGCCCCCATTCCTCTCCCAATACATGGGGGGTTGTCTCAGGGTGCAGGCAGGCCTGACTTGTGTTTTGGGTGTATTAACTGGTTCTCTGGGGAAAGTTTTTATGCCACACTCAGCAATTCCTGTGGTGGCAATGCTGCTCCCGCCAACACACCTGTGAGATGTGGCAGGGGACTCTTGAGACCAGCTCTAGCTCAGCATGGTCAGACCCTACCCTAGGGGTGAGGGAGGGTGCTCTGCCTTGGGGGGGGGGGGTGGCTTATGCATGTCAACTCAGGGCCACAGAGACCAGACAAGAGAAGAAGCCTCACATCTGAGTACATGGGAGGGGAGAGTGGAAACCGCACGGTCCCCTCAGGTGTGCCAGGCTGATAGCAGGGGCTTGGCTGAGATTTGAGAAGTGCCCTGCCCCTGCTGCCACACCCACCCAGACCTCAGTCCAGGCCACCAGAAGACAAGTTCCAGGAGGGGCTCCAACAACACACCTGACCACCAGGACAGCCAAGGGTGTCTCACACAGGGCTCCAAGGGTCCCAGCGACCTAAGATATACATGCCACTTGGGGCCTTGGGGGTGGGACCCTGAGGGGAAGTGAGAACCACATGCCTCATGGGGGAACCTGGGGCAGCAAAGGTCATGGGGAAACTCAGGCATTGGAGGGAAGTGTGGGCTGTGGAGCTGGCAGCGTTGACTGTGACGAGCATGCCAGAGAGAATGGGGAGGGGGGTGGTGGTTACATGGGAACTCCTCCCAGATTCTGCAACTTCTCTGTAACCCAGTATTGTAAAATAAGAATCTCAACTGCAATAGTCCCTGCCTGAGCACTTCGAGCCCCTGCCCCATCTGCCCCCACCCCCAGCACTTGTGTGTCTCTGTGAAAGCTGCAAGGTTGGAGTAGGGACTGGCTGGTGGACTGTGCTGGGATGCAGTGGCCGTTGGGGCTGCTGGGTGGTACCACCACCAGGGATCAGCAGGCCTGGAGGTAGGAATGGGTTTTTGGCCTTTCAGGGATCCAGGCCCTGGGGGTTTGCAGGGGCCTTCATCCACAGGGAACCCCACCCACAGCAAAGTATCAGAGCAAGTGTAGGTAAGGGCTGCCCAGGGATCCTGGATGAGGTTTGGGAGGGGGACCCAGGTGCCCCTGAGGGTCAGGGTCTGGGACGGGGCAGGCCTTGGAGGGTCAGCAAGGGTGTGGAGAGGGAGGGGTGACTGTTGGGCCAGTGTGGGCACAAAGAGGCTTCCCATGACAACTAGTCATCTCCACCAAGAGCCTGGAGGAAGATGCCCAATGGCCTCAGTGGGCATCAGGATGGCCCATCCTGGGGAGAGCCGGCCTGCCACTCCAGTGCAGACCCAGAGGAATGGTCTCTCCAGGGTGGCAGCTGGGCTCTCCTGCCTTAAGTGCCCCCACACCCAGGTCTGAACAAAGGTCCTGCAGGGCTGGGAGCCAGGGATGGCCCAGCGCCATCCAGCAGTGCAGCAGGCCACAGCCTGGCCAGCAGTTTCCTTCCCATCCCTGGCCAGACTTCCTCCCAGCACCCAAGGGCCGGGGTGGGTGGAACTTCCTCTGTAGAGGGGGCCATTGCAGGCAGGACCCCAGTACTCTCCATGCAGCAGGGGCCCTGTGCTGGGAGCCTCTGGGGCCTGGAAGGAGGAGTCTCAGGCAGCTTTCCCCCTCCCTGAGGACACAGAGACCCTGCATGCACCTGGCACTGACAGCCCACACCCATAGGTGAGCACCCATGAGTACCTCAATGTAGCTCTGTTCTGTGAGGCTGAGGCCTTAGCAGGAGCCCAGATCCTGCCCCCACCCATACACCTGCTGAGGGGCCCTGGGGGGCACAGGCCTCAGCAGGCTTGGTGCTGCCTGCCCACCTCCCAACTGGACCTTAGCACTTGCGCCAGGTCTCCCCTCAGCTCTGCAGTAATTCCATGGGGTTCTGTCTTGCCAGGTCCCTCCCTGGGACACTTGATTCCTGTCCTGGAGGTCCCAGTTGTATTTTAACTAGGCTCTCTGGCCACCCAGGACCCAAACCCCAGGCCTAGGGACTGTCTGCCACAAAGGCACTGCAGCTCCTATGTGCATGACAGCTGCCACCCCACTCCCCAGCAGCCCAAGGAGGGTTGTAGGCCCTCAGATTGGGCCCCAGGGAACCCGGGCTCTCCATCAAAGCCCTTGTCCTCACAAGGCCCACAGGGCCGGCCTCTTCGGTGTCCAGACTCACATTCACATTCCCTTCTGGGAAGCTCCTTCTACACTAGGATGGGGAGGTGCCCCTACCATGTGCTCAGCAGATGCAGGGGGGTGAAGGGACACCTGAGCTGGGGGGAGGGTGAGTCCAACTAAGGCCTCAAGGCCCTGTTCCCTCCCAGGGGTGCAAGGTGACAGTAGCTGAGCTGTGAGGGACCCCAAAGGGGCAGAGAACATATTGAGGACTCTCTGGGATCCCTCTCCACTGCAGCTGGGACTGGAAAGTGAGGGGAGTTCCTCCTGAAGGGGTGGGGGTGGGCTGGGGAAGAGTCCGGGTGGCACAGCCTAGACAGCTCCAGTTGCCGGGCCTGTGGATTCTCTGGATCTTCCAAGGCACTGCCCGCTCAGGGTAGGGTGGTGGGCCCACCACCCATCCCTGCAGGGTGCCCATGCTCTGCACACCTCCTACCCCTCTTCCCAAACTGCTCTGGATGAAGCCATGGCAGCCAGCATGCTGCCACCTTTCTCAGTGGAATGGAGCATGCTCACCTCTTTCTGCACCCCACACCCCGCCATGTCCACCTGCTCCATCCACCAAGGCCCAGCACACCACAGGCCCCAGGCAGATGCGGGAGGTAGGCGCCCTGCCCTGTGCAGCAGCCCCAATCACTCCTGGACCAGCCACTGCCCCTTGCCAAGCTCTCTACCCACTCCTACTCACCTTCCTTCCCCTGGCAACCCAGTCAACTCACTCACTGTGTCTGGGGCATACTTGGGGGCCCTCCTGGGTCTGTTCTGCTCTCTGCTGACCTGTGGAGCCCAGACCTAAAGACTTGTGACCCATGAAGACTAAAGGAAGGAAGTCCCAGGCCGAGCACAGGCTGGTTGAAGCTAGGTCAGGAGCAATGTTGAGGGCAGAGAAGTGTACCTCTCCTGACTTGACTGCCCTTGTATTGGGTGCGGCTCCCAGATTTCCCCCAGGTTTGAAGAGCCTGAGGCCCCAGCCCCTGGACATGTGGCCGCTGCCTGGCTAGTGTGGGCTGGCCAGTCCTGCACAGCTCAAGGGGCCCTAGCTGCTATGGAGGTGCTGGGCACACACCCCTTCCCTCCCGCTCACCAACTGGCCTAAGCAGCTCCCACAGCTCTGCCTCCCCCCACTCTTGGATCTTGTGATCCCAGAAGACCCTACTGGTCAGGACCTGTTGATGAGCAGTGGGCTTGAGACAGACCCCTGGAATGAGATACCTGGCCAGGCCAAGCACCTGTCATCTTTTGGGGGCAGTCATTTCTGGAGAAGCCAGACCAGCCTGAGACCAAACCCAGAGGCCAAGAGTGACACTGCTCAGCCCCATAGGGCACCCCGTACCTGGTCCCTTTGACAGCATCCTACCTTTTTCAGGCCAGAAAATGTAAGTCTCCGTGAGCCCTTCCACCTGCTGGCTGGTCCGACACTGGCTTCCAAGGGTATGCACCCGGCAGTCCCGTACCCGACCCAGGGCCACCTCTCACCACCAAGCACAATGGAGGGAGAGGGCCTTCAAGGGCCCCATTGTTCCCCTCAAGGCCCAGGGTCTGAATCCCCGATTGTCCCTGGAGCTGTACGGGGCCAAGAGAAGGAAGGGGCCTCCTCCAGGCTGCACAGTGGGTTGGGAGGCAGTCAGCTTTGCTTCACCTGCCCAGCGCCCCTTTGCCCACTGTCCTGTGCCCAGGCCTAACTCCCGCCAGGCCTCCTCTGTACATCAGAGCATATGGACAACTACTTCTGCCTGGGCTCCCTGCTTCCTCTTGAGCCTGTGTCCACTGTCTTGGTCTCACCCCAAGAGCATGGCCTAGGCACAGACCACTGTACTCCAGGGTACCACAGCTGCTCTGGCCTGAGACTAGTGGCAAGGGAGGTGTCTTCTCAGACTCCAGGGAGCCTGGAGCCCCAACAAAGGCCCTCAGATCTCCAGAATTGACCTCACCCAGACCACCTGGCCAGCTGGGCTCAGTGGGCTGTAAGGCCAAGGGAGCGTATGGCACATGCAGGCCTCCCAGACACCAGGGTCCAGCTCCTGCAGTCTCAGTGTCCCCTTCCAAGTCAACGTTTGTCCCTTGCCTGGTCCAGGGACCAGGAGGAGGGGTGGCTGGGGCAGGATAAGCCCCCAAGGCCTTTTCCAGCCAGCCTCAAGGAGCCTTGAGGAACTAGCTGGAGAAGTATATGTTCCTGGCAGCCCCACCCCACTGCTCCCACCTCAGGGCAGGAAGCAGCCCAGCCTCCGGGGACCCCTCACTCTGAAGACAGCTCCTGTTCGTCTCCTAGACATGGAGGTGGGAGGGCATCTCTTCTGGTCTCCGGGCTGTGGAGCCTGGGCACACAGGGAGCCTGAGGAGTCGTGTGCTGTTGGGGAGCAGCCTCACTGGCCTACATCCCAGAGTAGCAGACATGGGGGGACCTGGAGCCCACAGCCCTTCTGGGACTGGTGATTTAGGAGGTGGCCACCAGGAGTGGCAGCGCAGCACGAAGAACACAGGGCCAGGGCAGCAATCCATGGGCTCAAGGCCACTCTCACCAGCAGCTCTTTATTAGGACACCAGCCCAACTCCCACAGGAGAGTGGGACTGATCGGGGGCACCCAGAAATAGGCATGGGGAGCAAGGTGAGAGAGGCAGGCAGAGCCATCTTGCCAGGGACACCCTGGCCACCAGAGTGGGTGCAGGGTCCTGTCCAGGGAGGACACAGCCGTTGGTATCCTCAAGAGCGGCCAGTCCCTTGGGCCTTCTTGATTTCCTGCAGGAGAGAGGAAGAGTGGTTTGCCCTGAACTCCATCCCCTGTCCCATGCCCTTTCCTGCACAGAGATGCAACCCTGCCCCCTGTCGGAGCCCACCTCTGAGAGTGCTTCCTTCAGGGCCCAGTAGGCCTTGTCCAGGCTGTCGTTGACAATGATCAGGTCAAACAGGCCGGGCTCCTTGCCTGGGGTGGGGACGGGGGATCCCCGCAAGGCCAGTGGAAGCTCAGTGACAGTTGGGAAGCTGTAGGTGACAGCTCCTGCCTCTGCCCTCCCACCTCTGGCAGGTCAGCTGCTATGGGGGAGGGTCAGGGTCACTGGCCAAACCCACACACTCACTGCTTTCCATGTCTGCCCGGGCAGCGGCCAGCCGCTTGGCCAGGCTCTCTTCTGTCTCTGTGTTCCGTTGCCGCAACCTCTGCTCCTGAGGTGCCCAAAGAGGATCAGCCTGTAGGGCAGCCCTGGTGCCTCTGCCACCCCTCCCCTGCCTGGATCCCTGCCCCCACCAGGACTTCCAGCGAGGGTGGCTGCACAAAGATGTAGATGGGCTTCAGGTCAGTCTTCTTTATGTTCCGAACACCCTGGAGGTCCACATCCAGCACACAGATTCGGTTCATGGCCTGTACCACTCGCACGGCTGCTTTGCTAGGGAGGCGGGGAGGGAGGGCAGCACTCAGCTAAGGCTCCCTGGGCTCTAGCACCCCCACCACCTCCACTGCCATCTGCTGGGGTCCTGCATCCCCAGGTCCCCACTCTGGGCCTGGGTGGGAGCCTGCAGGGGCCCACTCTGACTGCAGCATCTGCTACCCCTTTCTGGAAGCACTCCCTCAGCAACCCTTGTATGCTGGGCCCTCTGCTAGGCTGGGGGCAGCAGCGGGGAGGGGAAGGACATAGTCCTGGCTGTCACCACTGGGCTCAGGGCTCCTGGGTACCCACCATCTAAGGGTAACAGCAGCCCCAGCAGCCCCTTCCAGGGTTCACTGTCCTTGCCAGCTGCACCTGGGGTAGAGCATGAGGGTCCCATGCCAGCTCAGGTACAGGCTGCACGGAGCAAGCCTGGGTCCACCTGTGTAATGACACTGCTCTGGGTGTGTGAGGGGTGGGGAGGTGGGCAGCTGTTGCTGACCTGGGACCATTCCAGCCTGCCCTACTAGTTGGAGGGAAGGGGTAGGAAAGTACAGACTGCAGGCCTCTGAGACCTAGGCCCTCTGAGTCTTCACTGCATACTGGCCCAGCACATGGCCCCCAATGCCCACAGCAACCTGGCCAGGTGAGCTCAGGTGGGGCCAGGAGGAAGCAGCCTTGAAAACCCAGACTCTTGACCTCTGGAAGGGCTGGGTCCCTCACCCTGACAACTAGTAGAGAGAAGCCCTTGCGTGGGCTGCCCACTCTAGATCCCTGGGGGTTTAGAGGAAGGGACTGTGGCCCACCTAGTCCCATAAAGGTTCCCTGAAAACTCAGCGTGCTCAATGAAGTCCCCGGCGGCAATGTCCCGCTGCATCACCTCCCTGGACACAAAGTAGTAATCTGTAAAGGGCAGGAGCTGTTGAAGCTGTCCGCAGCCAGGCCATGAGGGCCCAGGCAATCCCACATGGGCAGAGCCAGCTTCTGTTCTGGGCCTGTCTGCCCATCTGTCAATCCATAAAGCTGTTCCAGCCCTGGGCAGGGAGATGTCTGAGGAGGGGACAGATACCACTTCTCACACTGTCCTCACTGAAGGGGGCCTGGAGACTGCTGGCTTCAGTGGGGAGGCTGGGGGAGACCTCGATGATCTGCCTCAGGATACTATAAATACCCTAAGGTTACAAAAGATGCTTGTGATATCAGAGAGCCCTAAGTCATGTGCACAGCTCTGCCCCCAGCTGCATGGCCGCACAGTGCAGCGAACATGCCAAGGAGCAGAGCCCCACGGCTGCCTGGCTCCCGCCAGCCTCCCACATGGATATGCAGTGTCTGTATAAGATCTGATGCCCGTTACCTAACTAGGCCTGCTTACCCACCCACCCTGGAGGACAGTCCCAATCTGATGGGGAGACTGAGGCCTCATGCATCACCCTGACGGTTGGGGAGTGGGCAGCTCCAGACTTGCACTGGAGGGCCAGTGCGGGGCCAGCTCACCTTTGCCATTCTCTTCTCCGGGCCTCGGGTCCCTCGTGGTGTCTAGGAACAAGCACCTGTGACCCATCTAGAGCCCATTGGGACCCATCTGGGCCATGCAGAGCCCACACACCCCATCCACACCCCCTACCACACCACCCACCGAGGGCCTTCCCGAAGAACCCAGCTTAGTCTGTGGTGGGGTAGGGGGGTCAGCAGTATGGGCATGTCCCATGTGTGAGGGAGGGTTCCTGGGGGGTTTAGCAGCATGGGCATGTCCCTATGTATGTAGGGGTGTGGGGCCCCAGCCGGGGGTCATCAGGGCCCCCAAATCACTAGGACCTCACGGGACACGCTGAACCCGAAGATGCTGCCATGTTCCTGCAGAAGTCTCTTGAGCAGGGTGCTCTTCCCAGCCCCAGAAGGTCCACTCAGGACAACAGGCCTTGGTCCTGACATCCCTATGGGCGAGTGGGAGCAGAGATCAGCAGGCCTGTGGGACCCTCGTAGGTGGGGTGGCTGCAGTTACATACTTCCCGAACTCTCACCAGGAACTGGACAGAGCTGAGGGCCATACCAAAGCCCAGCCACACCTCCCTGAAGTGTGGACTCCCTGGCACCACAGACACATGGCCTCCCCAGCTGTGCACTCCCACCCCCCCCAATGGTGGCTGCACTTCTGCTCCTGGGAGGGGCACATCTGGGTTCCCAACCTTGCATCTCCTGGCACCATGCTCCAGAGGTAGCTGAAGTCAAGGTCAGTGGAACCCAATCCCTTGCTCTGGGAACTTTCATTAGAAAGTGAGGGACTGAGAGAGGGACCACAGCTTCCTGACCACATCCCCGTACTGCTGGGAAGCCAGCGGGAGGGCAGCTTCCCAGCCCAAGGAACAGGGCTCAGACATCTGCCACAGGTGAGAGCAGGTGAGGGAGGAGGGTTTGGGGAGTTATCAATCCAGCAAGCTCTGTGCCCACCTGACACCCCCAGCCCCCTCCCCAGGACAGGACCTACCTCCTGGGTAGGGTTCAGCCCCCTCAGTCAGCTGGGGCTATTCAGGATGAGCTGGGAGGTGTGTGTAATCCCAGCCTGCTCAGGCCTCTAAGCACTAAACTCCTCCCAGGGCAGTCAGTCCTGCCCACTTGGGGCTTTAGGGAAGAGAAGGCTGTCCCTGGCTCCTCAGAAGCAGCCTGCGTGCCCAGCCACCTTCATGATGGTAGGAGGGCCAGGTCCAGGTTCAGGCCTCCGAGGGACACCTCTGATGGGCGTGGGGGAGTTCAGGCAGCTCCCTATGCAGGCCTGGCTCCGTAGGCCACCTGGTGTCCCCCAGTAAAGTGTGGAGGCCCCCAAGGTGCAGTTCAGTGGCCAGCACACTGGCAGTGAGGTCCAGGAGGGACAGGCTGCTTGATTTAGGGACGCCCTGCTGCCCATCTCCAACAGGGCCCCCAGAGGACACTGCTTTCCTAATCCCCAATGTAGGCTAACTGGGTAATCTCATTAAAGCACTGCTATTCTGGGCCTACCACACCACCCACGTGCTCCCTGTTAGAAGAAGCTAGGAAACACAAAGGAGGAGGGACCCACAGGAACCCATCGACACTCAAGTGTCATCTCTGAGTGACCAACTCTTAGCTCCTGGGACTCCTGTGAGTTTCCATTACAAAAATGCCTTGTTTTTATGTAGAGGTCATCCCAGTGGATTCCCAACTCCTCTTTGGCATCCCAGCTTTCCCACGCAAATACATGTGTCACATATACACCCCCATTCCACATGCACGTGCATGCACATGCACAAGGCTCTAAGCCCAAGGCAACTGCCCACTAGCAGAGCACAACCCCGTCCTCCCCAGAGGCCTGGACACAAGAGGTCCTGTCTCTCCGTCACTGGTACCCTTCACAAAGCCCCATCCTCTGCAGAAAGAATGTCCCAGGGGCAGTCCAGCCTACTCCTCTGGGTGTGTCCTCATTTCCTAGGCAATAAGTGACTGGGATACGCAGCAGAAGAAAGGACCCAGCAGGGCAGAGGAGAGACTGGGGGCCACTAGGTCCCAAGAAAGGCTGAGGAGGCTAGGGTCCAGTCCTGCCACTGCCTAGCCTCTGGTCAGTGCTGAGTCTCCACTTCCTGGGCCAGGCAGCTGTGGCCATGCACTGGCCTCTTTCTCCTGGACCCAGTGGAGTGTTAGGCACCACAAGCACATGGGTTCTTCCAGAGCAGGGGCGGCCCCAAGAAGACACATGGTATGATGGCCATACCGATGGCCCAGGAGGCCTGCCCAAGCCTTGATCATGGTGGCAAACTCTTGACCCAATAGGTACTCAGGCCCAGCACCCATCTTGGGGTATCCACCTCCAGGGAGGGGAGTACCCAGAGGCTCCACTACTGGCTTGCCAGGGATATTGGGAGGTGCCCTCCAGGATGCTGGAGGCACCAAGAAGGGGAAAGGGCTCACCTGCCTGCTTGCACAGAAGCCCCTCAGGGATGCTCTGCTGACTGTCATGCACCTGCCATAAGCAGGCGCCCTGCCCTCACACCCCCACAGCCCTGTGGGTACCCCTCAGCCTCCAACTATAACCTGCCCAGAAAGACCCAGTGCTCCTTTTCCAACATGGCTTCCCATCAGGCCCCACTTCCTTTCAGGCCACACCTCCTGGCTCTGAGCTGTGATACCTGGAGTGGGCCACCCCGCAGGGATCAGTTTTCAGTCAGGACCAAACACCACACACCAAGTCAAAGAGCTGACACCCTCGTGGGACGTGTGGCACAGGTCCTGCTTGTCACCTTACATCCAAATGCTGGTTTCTATCCTGGGCCCTCCACACTGTGCTGCAACTGGGACAGGGAAGCCAGTCCCACCAAGCCACACCTCCAGCCTGAGGGGAGCTCCCACCCTAGGCCCACTACCTGCTGGCACTGGGCAGGGTTGGGGAGCAGGGGGTGTGCCTGCACAGGATTAGCTGGCAGCTATAAAGCTCATGCCCTGCCAGGCTACAAATCATCACCCCTCAGCCCCTCCACACAGGGTGTCCTTCTGATGAGCCTCCCCCATCAAACTCAAGCTCCATGCTCCCCAGTGCAGCCATCACCTGCCCCACTATGCACACTCACAACAGAGGTCCAGCCTGCTCAGCCTGGCTAAGGGTACGTGTGCCACTTCTTACCCTGTGCTGCCCAGGACTTACCCTATGAGCCCTGCCTGGAGGCTGGCTCCCAGAGCACAAGGACCACATGGGAATGGTCTGGCCCTGCAGAAGTGCCTAGGGAGTTGTGGGAGACAGGGCTCTGTCCAGTCACCACACAACAGAGCACTCACTGAAGCCACCTTCCATGGCACACCTGGCGTGAGCTGGCACTTTGGCCTTGAGCCCTCAACAATCAAGTACTTGGAGGCTGACTTTGGCCCTAGTGCCTGCAGGACCAACTGAGGGCATTCTGTGTTCTCCACTCCTTGACTATCCCGCAATCCTGAACCTTAGCAGCCTGGCAAGAAATGGGAAAGCTCCCAGTACTGCAATAAAAACTCGGGATGCAAGCTCATGCATTCTAGAACGCTCTCCGCTGGAACCCTGCCCAAGGAGCACCCATTGCAGCCAGGCAGCCTTTTTGCAGAGCACGAGAAGGAGCCTGCTCTTTCCACTTTCATCCTGCACCACCCCATCTCCCTCCCACTCCTCCACAAGACACCTAAGATAAGGCGTGACTTCTGAGATCCCAGAACACGGAGAAGAAAGGTCAAGTCCTGCCAGCCATCTTGTAAGCCACAAGATGGGAAGAAATCTGGCTCAGGACAGCAGGTGATGCCCCACTCCTCCCAAACAGACCCTGTGGGGCAGGACTTGGTGACACATCCTGGCCAAGTAGTCTTGAAAACCCCACTTAGCCTTTGGGAAACTGGCTTGAACTGGGACAGCCACAAAGCAGCCAGCCATTTCCTTCTTACTTCTCCTCACAATGGGGCGAGGACTATCCCTTCCATGAGAGCAGGCAGCCCCTCAAAAGCACGGGCAAGAGCCACACTGTGTAGGACCCCAGGCCTGTCTTGGTCCTGCATGGCATGTCTGGATCTCTTTCCATACAGGCAAAGGCCTGGGTTCAGGCCTGCACCAAATCCTAATTCTGCACCATGGGCAGAGGGCAGAGGAAGCACAAGAGGGGAAGGATCCCTGGCAAGCAAGCTATGAAGCAGGAGGGACACAGGCCCTACAGAGAACCAGCCTCACCCTCACAAAGAGGAAACCAAGACCCGCAAATGCAAAGTCAACAGGAATCAGGGGAGACAAAACCAGGAAGACTAGGGCCAGCACATGCAGAATCAGCAGGGAGCTGGGAAGACTGAGGCTTGGCCCACAAAGGGTCACCAGGGACTTGGAGCCCATTACAGAAGAGCCTGCCTCCATTCCAGTGCTCCCAGAGCCTCACTTGATCCACCCTCCAGGTGTCACCACCTCTTTCCATCCCCAACCATATCACCACACACCCCCTTCTGCTCCTCCTCAGATCAACTGAATGTGTTTTTCCAGCTATGCAGAATATGCTGCAAAAGACAGAACTTTACAGTTTAGGAGTAAAAAAACAAAACAAAACAAAACAAAACACCAAAAAGCCCCCACCCAATTTTGGAGTGGCAGAATAGAAAAGTAGCGAGTGTACCATTATAACTCCCAGAATCTTCTACTCAAGGAAATTGCTGATATCACCCATCCCAGCCAAAGATCAAGGTCCAGATCTAAACCCAGTATCTAAACAAAACCCAGGCACACTGTACCTGTCACAGGTGTGGCCCCAACCAGGGTATAAGTGAACTAGGTGTTGCAGGCAGTCCTGTGGCATTCTATGAGCAGGAATAGAGTGGGGATTCACCTGGCAGGAAATTAAGCTCCTTAGGGGCAATACAGGAAACCCACCTGTCCCCGATCCCTCCTGGGGGGAGAAGAGGAGTTTTCCTGCATCCATCGCAGCAAGTTGGACTTCCAACTTAGACCTTGGAAGGTCTAAGCGTGATAGAAAACTCCAGAAAAGCCCACATTTGGACAGGCATGCTGCCTAGGAAACTCACAAGAGGCTGATCAGGAAAGGCAAGTCTTGGTTCCCCGCTTCCTGCCCTTGTGGGCCCCACCCCACACTGGCTGGCTGGCACTGCTGCTTACAGTGCTTCTCTTCCCCAGTGCAAGACAACAGTGCCAGGTGAGGTTCAACGCCTCACTGCTCCTCCCAAACCAGCCCCTGGATGGACTAGGCTCGTTCCCTCTCTGTTCCCAAAATAATGTCTAAGAATAGGAGAAGGGGGGACCTATTAACCCAGACTTGAGGGCTCTGGGCCCGAGGGAAGCTGAACATCCAATCACCACACCCTCAAGTCAGGAGAGCCTGTCCCAAGCATCTGCTTCAGGGCCCGGCAGGGGCAGTCCCGTCGTCCTGGGCCCACAAGCGGGAACCGGCTGTGGGGACTCCCGGTCGGGAGGCCATCGCGGCCTTCGGCACGCAGGGTTTTCACCTCTGCGGCACGGCCCACCTCGGGGAGGGGGTCAGGCTGCTTCCCCTCCGCTTCCAGCGCGAGTCCTCAGGCTGCAGGGGTTTTACAAGCTGGCGTTTTCCGTGCCAGAATTCCCAGCTACGTTTTGAGAACTGACACAGAGAATCCAACTTTTAATGTGCCCGAGTAAGAAAAACGGCCACCGAAAGCCACTTCAACATCCACAGACAGGAACAGAGAGGACCCAACCTCAGAACGAGGGCGACCCTGTAAGTGGAGTCAATGCACCTCCGCGAAGAGCCACATTAACCAGCCTTCACGTTCCTCGCTCTGCTTGCTGGGCCTCTGTGACAAGCCAGCCTTGGAAACCCCTGAGGCCTTCCGGGTCGGCCCCACGAGAACTCCGCGAGAGCGGCATCCCGGGTGCACAGGGAGAGCTAAACCCGAACGCCTCGGTCACCTACGGCCGCGGCGGCGCCCAGGAAGGCCCTCGGGAGCCTGCGCGCCCAGATGACACTCACCGTCCGACGGGGCGCGGCCCAGGGCGGCCGCCGCCAGCCCCGCCAGTGGGCGCCGCAGCATAAAAGGCCACACACAGCACTCCCGGAGAGGTACGCCGCAGCGCTGCACAGCCCACTTCCGCCTGCAGGGCCGACGTCAGCACCGTCCCGGTCCGGCACCGCCCCTGACGGCTTGCGTAAGCGCCGCGCGACGGAGCGCTCGTAAAGGACCTGCGGTCTCGCCGGCAGGGGTCGGCCACGCGAGGACAACGCACTGCATCGCCACTCCCAAGCGGCCTGGCCCGTAGCTGTCTCGAGCTCAGTGAGCGTGGCAGGTTGGAGTCTCGTTGTGCGGGCCGGGGGTGCTTCTCCAAGGGAGGGAGGGTTCTGGCTCCGCGGGCACCCGCTCGGAACCTCATGGCGTTTCCCTCTGCGGCCGGGTGGCCTCCTAAGGTGGAGGGAGTCCTGCAGATAGATGCCCAGCCCTGACAGGTAGGGAACAGCGTGGCAAACCCGCCTCTATCGGCCCGGGGGGCTAGTTTGTGTTTCTGGGGGGTTGGAATGCCGACACCTCAGGCATTTGGCTTTGAACCACGGTTTGTCGCAGCTCAGTCACAGACACTTCCCTGCGAGTTCGGGCTTACTAAGACTGATCCTGGGCTTCAGCTGCCTCCACGTGCCACAGAGACCCTTACCTCGCTGGACTCTGTGAGAGTAAATGATCGTGGCCAGCATGGTGTGAAGCAGCCTCCGTTCGTGTTGCCCTCCGCGCTCAGAGCAGCTTCCTGTAACTCATCCAAACGGGCCTAGATCCTGCCCATACTGACGGAGTCAGGATCTTTGGGAGTAGGACCTGGGCATCTGCTGTTCACAGACTTTCGACAGGTGGTTCTGATGCCAGGCCTGGGCTGAGAGAGAGTTTGACAGCTTACTGGGAGAGACTGCTATTGACCTAGGAATAACATGCCTGCTTGGAGACATGACTGGTTCTGTGGCTTTCTTCCTGGCTAGGACTTGGCAAGGACCAGTTATGTGGTAAAGCCTGCCTGTTAAAAAGACTTTTCTTGCTCAGCAGGTGACACACCAGGCCAGTAACTGACCCTCGACCTGCACATGTTAGTGTCGCTCAGGAGAAATGGCTGTTGCAGGCAGCATGCTTGGGTAAGCACAAGTTTCCCAACTTGGGGTTGTGGTCACAGGGCCACCCAAAGGAAGGTCAACTCTGGAGCCTCAGGCTATGCTCTTAGGGATGCCTCCCCAGCCAGTGTGTTTAGCTGAATAATACACACAAGAACACACACACAGGGGCTTTGACAGAATATTGATGGGGAATAGGAGCAACGTTGACTACTTAGCACCGAACAAGTAGTGATGGGAGTCGCTCCCTATTCAGAGCCTGCAGCCTATCCCTGGAGAATGCCATGGCCTTCCTGCTGTTCCACTGTAACTGCCTCTCTATCTGCCTGTTCTGTTTGCCCCATTGCCTCCCCCAAATGGGAAGCACAGTGTGGTTAGTGTTGCCAGAGGAGGAAACAAGGGCAGGTGTCTTATTCCTGTGGAATGTGGGGAGACAGAGGTGGCACTTGAAGTCTGAGGCAGTGTGAACACCAGAAAGGGACTCTGGCTGCAGCATTCCCTGGAGGACCCTCATCCTGGGAGAGGTTCATGTGGGAACTGATGCTGTTCCCAGTGGGAGAGTATCCACATTCTCTTCAAGGGTTGGCTCCATCCCCATCCAGAAGCTTCCTCAACCCACTGATCTCAGGTTCTCACAAGTGGCTGTGTCCCAGGCTCCTGATGCTGACCACAGGCTTCTCTGGTGCTGGAGCTGCCCACCATCTTTCTCCTGTCCTTCACTTCTCAAGGCAGGGACTGGCTCAGCTGGTGGTCTGGGAACAGTAAATAAGCTGTGGTTCTTGTGACCAGGCCATCAGAGCCTAGCAGAGGAGATGGGCCCACAGCCCTGGGTGTCAGCTTCGAAGTGCATGGGGTGGGTCTGAATCAAAAGTTGCATGAGAGCCAGGCCGGAGGGAATTTGGGGGTCACAAGGCAAGGCCCCAAGTGGATGAGAAAGGGGAGGGGCAGAGCAGGGACTTGCAGTTTCCTGTCACCTTGGAGCATGTGCTCTGCCCTGTGTAGAAGGTCTTGAGTGTCTGCCATGTCTGGAACTGAGTGAACTCCACAGGTCATGTGTGCTCAGGTTGCCCCAACAGAATGCCACAGACTGGGTACCTTGTTCCTTGCAATCCTGGAGACGTTCCGCTTCCTGTTCATAGATGGCCACCTTCTCCACGTCCTCAAAGGGCAGAGAGAGAGCAAGTTCCCGTCTCTTCTTATAAGAGACCATTCCCAGTGCAGGTGCCCCACCTTCATGATCTCATGTAACCCTGATCACTTCCCAAAGGCCCTGCTCTTAATGCCATTTTTATTGGGGGTTAGTGCTTCAACATGTGAATTTGGGGACATAAACATTCAGTGCACAGCACCAGGTCTATGTTCCTCTTAAGAGGCCGCTTCCTGATCTAGGCCTCTTGTTCAGGATTCCAGACTCCTAGAGTGCTATCCTAAGCCAACTGTCCGTAGCAGTCTGGAAGCTTCATATTCTCACTTCCCTCGGCCTCTTCCCATACATGGCGTACCAGACCTCAGCCAGAACTAGGTGGTTGCTGTGGGCACCCACCGGAGCTGGCTGACCTGATCTTGGCGGGCACTCTGGTCTTGGCACCTGCCGCTGACTAGCATGTGTATCTGCAGATTGCTGCGACAGCAGGTGGTGATGGGGGCTGCTCCTGTGGGCCGCTGCCTGCACATGTCCTCCCATCAGGCTGACAGCAGCAGAGCCTCACTCACTCGTGTGCACCGACAGGCCTATGCACGCCTCTATCCTGTGCTCTTGGTCAAGCAGGATGGCTCCACCATCCACATCCGCTACCGGGAGCCCAGACGAATGCTGGTGGTAAGCTCCCCTCTCTGGAGTGCGGGTCTGGGTTAGGCAGGGAGGGGAGAGTGGGCAAGGCATGGAACTCCACACACCCAAAATCAGACAGCAGCAAGTGGGCTGTGTAGAAACAAACAAAACATCCTGGGTAAACAAGAAATTTCTATAAAAAGGGAGAGGCGGAGGTTGGAAGGACATCGTTGTGCCTTTTGCTAACCAAGTGCACACCCTCCCTCCACAGATGCCCATGGACCTGGATGCCCTGTCCCCAGAGGAGAGACGGTCACGGTTCCGCAAACGTGAGGCCCAGCTCCGAGGGAAGGAGAAGGAGCCAGAGCTCCTTGATGACTTTGACTTGGAGCGGTACAAGCAGTTTTGGATCAAAAAGTGACCATGTCCACAAGCTGTCCTGGCTCAGGATGCTGTAGATGGGCATTCACCTTTAAATTGAGCATTAGGATTGTAAATCCCCCTTGTCTTTCTTTGTCAAACATGTGCTGGAGGGGTCTGAGACTGAGCCCACTGGAGGGCTTCGAGTTGGGTCAAGCTGTGGTTTTAGGAGGAGGCTCAGAGGGCACATGAACTGTCACTGCAGGAGGTGCCTGCTGCTGCACAGCCACTCTGGGCTCGAGCCCCCACTGCCAACATAAAGCATGGGGAGTAGGTGGGATCCAAGGACACTGGCACCCAGCCTGAAGCTGGCCTACTTTGCCCCTCTCTGGGAATCCCCCAGCCCTGCCCATAGGCAGTGAGGAGGTGCTTCCTGACATGGAACAAGTCAGGAACAAGCATGGGGAGCAGCCCCATTGCTAACTCTTCAGGTTTAACTACATGCTACAATGGGCTGCCACCTTCTGGCCAAGGGGTAGATTTCACATGGACAGGATGGGCATTCTGCAAGACCCGAGGAAGCAACCACCAACCTTTACACAAGCAGCTGACCCGGCTCAAGCCTGGGCTGCATCTTGTTGTGGGTTGTGGATTGATCCTGGGACCCTGTCAGGATCTTTCTCATAAACCTGAGGGGGCCTGTAGAACATTGCCATACACACAGGTTGTGTGGAGGGTATTCCAGACACCACTAGGGAGGCAGAAACCCGTGGGACATGACGCTGCCTCTGATGGCAACTCACAGGTGAGGGATGCTGGGCTAAGCACCTTGGACTCCTAGTTTGCAGTCTGCTCCTTGGTCTGCTAAGGACACAGCTGGCCATGTGCAGCTACTTTAGCAACTGCCCTCCAGGGTCTACCAGCCTGCTGGCCTTCCTCAGGGACATTCCCACCTGGGCAGCGTCCTTGATCCCTCATCCCTCCAGCTGCTGCTGCCCCAGTTCACTGCTTACCACTCATCTCCAGGAACACTGCACAGCAGTGTCTACACTCACTGTTCAGGGCCAAGTTACTCATGACACCTGTTGAAGACAGCAAGGCAGACCTTACTCAAGGTAGGATTGTGGAGGTGGATGTACTGAGAGGTAGAGGCTGAGTATTGCATGGAAAAGTGGGGATTTGGGCCAGGAGCAGGGTGGAGTCAGTGATGGGAAATAGTACTAGGGAGAGGAGGTACCTGGCTAAATCCACCTAATGTGGTTGCTTCTGAAGGCAGGCAGGCAGGCAATCAAACTTCTTTTGGGCATGAGGAGCCCAACTAGATATGGAGGATGGGTTTTTGTTTTTTACTAGAACTGATGGCAGAGATGGACATAGAGGCCCAGGGTCTAGTTGGAACAGCCTGAGAGTGGTCAAGAGTCCTGTCTGCATTTCATAAAGGTGGGGGCTTTTATTGCCCCCTCCCATGCTTCTGTACCCCCTTCTCCCCAGTCACCTCACACTAAAATGCTATTAACACTGATTACCCCCCAGTGTCCAGACTATAGTTGGACCCAACTATAGGAAGGCCCAACTATAGTCTGGACACTGGCGGAACAGGCTGAGCTGACCCTGCTGCTCCCCAGTGCTTCCTTCATGCCCCCTTGGACCCATGCATGCATCCTACCATGACATGCTTCCCTCTACCAAAGCTGTGATCCTGCAGAGAAGTGCATCTGTGGCTTTGGACTTGTACACATGCTGAAGGCCCCTGAGCAGGTGCAGGAGCAGACCTGAAGCTCCCATGTGGGAACAGAGGCTCAAACTCTGTTGACTCCTGCTGTGGAAGCCCCCAAAAGGGCTAGTGAGGGAGTCAGCAGAGGCAAGTCAGGAGAGCAGGCAGAGGCCTCTTCATTGCCCTCCCCACTGAGTACCTACAGGCCACTTAAGTGGACACCCTGTTGCAAGTCCTAGATCTGCAATCACCCTACGGAGTGGATCCTTCATTGGACCACTGTCACCGAGTGGGGTCTTTGACAGGCACGGAGCACTTGTTCAAAGAGTACACTGAACCATCAGCAGTGAACGCCACGTGCCCGTGCAGAGCCTCAGCCAGTGTGTGGGCAGATGTTCTTACCAGCATCGCCAGGGACCACTGAACCAAGTGTGGTACTGTGCACATCCACACACCTCGCATCCCGTGACCAAGACAGTCCCAGCACTGTTGCCACTCCCAGCTGTGGATGTGACAGTGAGAACCTCAGTGCTGCAGGAGATTCCTCACCAGTTCTTCCTCAGGAGTGCCTGTCTGTGGTCTCGCGCACATAGAGCACATGGGAGACGGTGACTTTCAGGCACCGTTCTTGAATCCTGGCGCCACCACACAATGTAACTTCTAATGGTTGTGCCAGCTGGGTACTGGGGTCCAGCTTCCCCTCTTTCCGGGTGTGGGTCCAAAACCAGAGCTGAGCAGGACTGGGATGTGGAAGGAGTGGTGCACAAGTGCGCAAAGCAACACGAGGTTGGCGCAGGCATGATGTTGCAGAGCACGACATGGAAGTGTTAAGACCAGGGCACCTAGAGGTGGCTGGCATTGCCACTCGACGTTCCGCTCCAGCCTAGGTGGCAGGCGGCATGGGACCAGCTCAGCTGGGGGATGTGCAGACCCTGGAGCAGAGGGAGAATGTTCTGGGGTCTCATGGGGGAGGGGGCAGCCTGGGTTCCTCTTTGTGTTGAGGAGGCCGAATGGGCCATCTCGCCTTGGAGGCTCTCCCAGCTTCCTGGCCCAGGAACCTGGAGCTGGTTCTTCACAATCAGAGACACCATGCAGTCCCCCAAGAGTGGCTCCCTCCACAGCACTGTGCAAGGAGAGCAACTGGCCAGGTGCCTTCGTGCCCAGAAGCCAAGGCCAGGAGCAAAAAGGGGAGCCCGGGTAAGGGCTGGTTGAGGGCCCTGGACCCAGGGTTTACAGGACTCAAGAGTTCTCGGCAAGTTTACTCTCTTCCTCTTGGGTCAGGGATGTTCCTGGCCTGAGACCCCTTTTTCTTCTTGGGAGTCTCCCTAGGCTGTGAGCCCAGAAGTCAGGCAGCCCCATGGTGTGAGTTGCCAGGTGCATGGAGCCAATGTGCGAGGCGCCCTCCCCCATACTGCTTCAGGGGCCCCTGGAGCAGTAGCCACTCTAGAGGCCAAATGAGGGGGGCGGAGGGTGCAAGAGGATGCTACCTGGCAGCAACTGTGCTGGAAGAGGCCTTGAGAAGGTCCCACGAATTTTTCTGCCTAAATGGGAAGGTCCCTATCTGAGCCACCTACTATGCCATCAGCTGGCCATTGTACCAAGGAACTTTGCTTGGTGAACAGCCATGTGTGGTCAGTGGCTATTGTGGTTAAATCCTGGCACTCTGTGTATCCCCAACTCACAGCCCCGAGAGTCACAAGAGCAGGAAAATGGAGCACAAGAGAAAAGAAGCACAGGACCTGGGCAGCCTCTTTTTGTCCCTGGCTCCTGCCATTTAGGTGCAGCAACTTGCCTGTGGGGCTAGGCCAAGTGGTTAAGTGGCCCCTCACGCATTTCTTGGGTCTCCCCCTTGGGGGCCTGACAGAGGCTCAGCCCACCAGGACCCTGCCCACCTCAGGCAGGACCTGTTCTCAGTGAAGCCTTGGAGCTTGTGCCCTACCAGGGAACTGGAGGGCAGGTTTATGGGGCCCTACCAGGCCCCTGTGTAAGCAGGCAAGGTGTTGCCTCAGCCCCAGATGACCCTAGGCCCACCAGGGAGACATCTGCCCAGGAGGTCCACCTGCCTTAGGCTCCAAATACTGCTACTTCTGCTTTTCTTTGTGTTGACTTACCTTTGTACTTATAAAACTTTTTTAAAAATAAAATATTTATTTTAGAGGGGAAGGGAGGAGAGAACATCAATGTGTAGCTGCTTCTTGCACGCCCCCAACTGGGAACTGGGTCCACAACCCAGGCATGTGCCCTGATGGAGAATCAAACTGTCGACCCCTTCATTCTCAGGCTGGCACTCAATCCACTGAGCCACAACTTATTTTAAACTGAAGATCACAGTGTTCCAATACTAACTAATGTGTGAAAATGAGGTGAATGCCTTGGGTTCCAGCAGGACCTGAGACCCCACTAGGAAGGGGACTCCTGGTGGCCAGCAGAGAGGGTAGAGAAACCAGAAATGGCTCAGCTGCACGGCTTTGCTGAGGTATATGAGTGCAGGGGGGAAAGGTGGCCGGGGGGGGGGGGGGGATGCTTCTAACTGGTGGGTATGTGGTGGAGGTGGCCTTGTACCTAGAGACACACCCTTATTCCTCAGCCACACAGGTACCTCCTGCCTCCTGTTCCATGTGTCCCTATTTATTTGCCTGCAGTCTGCTCTGCTCCTTCCAGGCAGGGAAGAACTACAGGTGCACCCGCCACCCCCCAATCCCAGCTCCTCTGCTGGGAAGTATGCCTGTGGTCATTCACCACCTTATCCCCAGAAGAAACAAAAACTTATAATTGCATTGGAGTAAAGAGAAAACCCAAGCTGGATTCATTATTATCCTATATATTCAATTTGCCTCTAATTTTTAAAGACATAAAAAGTAAAGATTATTCTGTTTTCAGAGTCCTGTTTCTCAACTTGTTAGGCTATTACCTCAGGCTGAACATAACAGAGGGTTGGCTACACAAGGGTTGGATGGCTACCTGGACCTTGGCTTGGCCAGGTAGTAGGTGTGCCCAAAAGGGCTCTAAGGTCAGAGGGACAGCCCCTAAGGAACTAATAGGGGCCGACAGCACCCAAATGGGCACAGGTGTGCACCATGGCAAAGCCTCCTGAGGCAAAGATATAGAACTAGACCAAGGGTTCCTCTCTCTCTTAGGGATGCCTCCACAGGTGATCCCAGGCCCTGGCCCATCAGGCACACCCCACACAGGGACCTTGCTGGTCCTCTCTCAGCCTGTCATCACCAAGACTGGACTGCTAGTGGAGAGAGACCAAAGAGGAAGTCCCCCAACAGTGCCTCCCTCAGGTACACCTGCCCCAGAAGTGGGGAGCTGGTCAGGGGTGGCCATACTCCCTAAGTCATTCCTGCCCATGCCCCAGGAGGCAGCCTTGGTCAGTGGCACCCATGCACTGGAAAGCCATGAAATAGTTAAGAGATTTTATTCTAATAACTAATAATTACAGTGCTTGTTTTGTCGAAATGAAAACTGAAAACAAGTATACAAAAACAGTTGATTACTAATTGTGTATTGAAAGCAGTAAGGTTCCACGACACCAGATAAACCAGTTCTGAGGTTTTCCCCCAAGATAAAGTTTAACAGCTCCAGCTTCTTCAGTGTTTATCAAAGTATAAAAGAAAAAAGTAGAGGTTGTTGATTTTGATGTCAAACTTGACCCTTGCAGGCTGAAGGAGTGAAAGCACATGTGGACAGGGGCTCTGAGGAGCTAGGCTCTAAGATGGCCGGTCACATGTCCGTGCTCCTACTGGTGAGACCCAGACAACCTGGAGCAAGTGAGCGTGCATGGGGACCATAGAGGGGCTCCTGCTCTGCCAGAGTGATCCTGCCAAAGCACCTACACCGGCCCAAGGGATGGCTGAGGTCCCTCCAAGGGGTCCGTCAGTGGTGGCCACAGCCCCAGCCCTTCCCTCGGGCAGTGGTGTAAGCACAGGTACAAGCAAACGCTATGGAATGCGGAAGACCCAGCAAGACAGCCATTCAGGGACCGTAAGTGACCATGCAGAATGTTTTGTAGCTGGTTCAGCCCACCACATGCTCCAGACTTGAGAGAGACCATGGGTAGACTGGACTCAAGCCATTACTACAGAACCTATAGTAGGCACATTTCCCCCTTCTCTGTGTTCAAGTGTCTCTTTATCTTGTATTTGTAACTATTTTAAAAAATGCATTGAGCTTGGGTTAAAAATCAACCATCAAAATGGATCTCAACACAGATCTAAAGCCCAGAGGATTGTTGGACTGATCTGACAGCTACTCCTAGAGGCCCTGGTGCCTAAAATCCCTTCTCAATACTAGACAGTGGGTTGATTCTCATTTTACAATAAAAAAAGCTGAGTCATATTGCATAGGAGTACCAGAAACTGCCTCATTGGAAACAAGAACTATTTACATTAAATAAAAACCCGGTTGCAGGCTGCGTCTGCACATGTACAGCATGGTGAAGCACACTGGGACCGACCATGGAGACAGCTTCTGGCACTCACACCACAGGGGCACGGCTGCCACATGAGAGGAAAAGCGAGGGTGAAGGAGGGAGTGAGGGGGGAGAGAAGAGTGCGGCTCACTTCTGGTTCCGGAGCTGATTGGACAGCCAGTCCAGTCCCTCATAGAGCCCGTCCCCACTGGTAGCGCAGGTCGCCTGAATGTACCAGTTCCTGTGGCGCAGAGAGTGCAGACCCAGCTTGTCCGTGATCTCCGCTGCATTCATGGCATTGGGGAGGTCCTGGTGGGAGGGGCAGGGTGGCATGGCCACCATGAATCATCAGGAAGACTGGGGACTCCCCCCCACACCTGACCTGTGATCCCTTCAGACCTCCAGCCCCTTGGGGTGGCTTGGTCACACACAAGCACATACCTGCTTGTTTGCGAACACGAGGAGAACAGCATCCCTGAGCTCGTCCTCTGCCAGCATCCGCATGAGCTCCTCTCGGGCCTCATTGACACGCTCTCGGTCGTTGCTGTCAACCACAAAGATGAGACCTGCCAAGGAGCAGGCATCAGTGAAGGTGTCAAGGACTCTGAACCTCTCCCACAAGCCACAGCTCCCCTCCCTCACCTTGGGTGTTCTGGAAGTAGTGGCGCCACAGAGGCCGGATCTTGTCCTGACCGCCCACGTCCCACACGGTGAAGCTGATGTTCTTGTACTCCACAGTTTCCACATTGAAACCTGAAGGAGCATGGCCCAGTGTGAACCAAGCCCCCCAGCAGCCACCACATCCTCCCATAGCCCCCCAGTGGCCTGGCCTCCTCACCTATGGTGGGGATGGTGGTCACGATCTCACCCAACTTCAGTTTGTACAGGATGGTGGTCTTCCCTGCAGCATCCAGGCCCACCATCAGAATGCGCATTTCTTTTTTGCCAAAAAGGCCCTTAAAGAGGTTTGCAAAGATATTCCCCATGCTGTAGACCGGAGGGAGACACACTGGCCAGAGAAACCTGCAGAGACAAGGAAGGGGTCCCTCAGGTCTCTTTCTGTGTGCTACCCAGGGTTAGCAGCACAGGCACAGCTCAGAGACTACCCACCCTCCTACCATGGACAAAGAGACAAACACTCTGCTTTCTCCTGAAAACTCACAGGACAGAAGCTAAAGAAATTCCAGCCCCCAAACTACAGAAATAGCCCTGCCTGCTGAGTCTCTCAATCCACCTCCCCGCTATACTCGTTAGAAGGGAGAGCCTGGGAATCTTAGGAACAGGGCTGACATTTACCATCCAACATCCATAGCTTTCAAGGAATGCCAGATCCTCTCCAGTCTAACAGAACTTCTCAAGGGGTGATGCAGACACTGGCCTGCAGTGTCCCCATCACTATGGATGAAATAAGACATTCACATGGACTACCGAGTCCAGTGGAAGGAAAGGTATAGCACAGCTTTTCTCTCATGGGGAGCAAAAGCTGAGGCCTCCGCACGACAGGCCTTTATTTCTATCTCTCGGCACATTACAGGATGGTCCTCATTTACTATGCACAGGTTCACTTTAGGTGGTTACCTTTACAGAAAACAAAGGAGGCAATGCCGCTAATCACATCACAGAAGAGGGATATTTGCAAATGAAAAGGCAAAAGTGGTTGAACCGGTCACACTCATCCTTGGAAGGTTTAGCATGGATTTTAGGAAGTTACTTTGCAGTAAATGTCCAGTAAATTCAGGGTGAGGGATTTTAGCAAGAGCAAGACTCAAAGTGGCCTAGGCACATTGCAGGCCTGATTCCCCACAGGAGAACCTATCCATGGGCGTGGGTCCTGTGCATCTCTGAATGGGAGCTCAGCCCACACCACGCAGAACGGTCTCCTACAAAGAGGGCCAAAAACAATCAAACTAAGGACCCCAGTGTCTTTCAATTGCCCCACCAAGACCCAGTGAAACTCGGCCCATGCTCAAGATGACAACAAATGCATGGGGAGCTAGTCTCCCAGCCCCTGACAAACAAGAAGCCAATCTTTTTCAACAAACCCCACAGGCAGGACATGAGGACCGACAACACCTGGGCACTGAGTTCAAGGAACAGCAAGGGCCCAGGTAGCACTGTCAGGGGGGCTCCCACCAGCAGAGGAGGAGGAAGGGCCCTGTTTGGCATGCCAACATGCTTGTGTGAGAATATCTGTGCCATGTCCAGGCCAGTCTCACCCCAGGCTCCCCTCACTCCGCAGAGTAAAATCACTGGGACATCATCCAGCCAACTGCTTCCCAAGGTCAGAGAGCAGGCAGGCAGGGACAGGAGTCTGTTGGCTGGCAAAAGCAGGCTCTCAGTCCCAGAAGGCCCCCAGGGCACGGGACCTGCTCAGGCCTGGCCTCTCCAAGCTGCAGCACTTTTATTCTTCAACTTTTATTCCAAAGAAGAAAAAATGGTCACTTTCTCAAATGCTGATGAACCTCCTCCCAGAAGTAACCAAGCGTTTCAGTCTTTAGACTATGACTGATACTGCTGAGTCAGAGGCCAGTGAAGGATATCCTATAGGCCTAGTGCAGACACGCCCCACTGCACCCACCTAGGGGGTATGCCTAGATCCCCACTCTCCCTGACACCCTGATGACCCCTGACACCCTGATGACAGGCTCAGGTGGAGTCAGTAAGTCTCGCCACTCCAGTTCTCTCCACCTGAGCACTAAATGACAATGTGCATATACAGCTCATTAAATACACACCCTCTCTGGTCGTAGTGCCCTGACATTGTCAAACGGTACTTTTCTACCTAGCCATTCCTTTCTGTTGTTAGCACTCTGCTGTAAGAAACCACCTTTCCAGCTTCAGGTATCCACATGGGTGTGAACTCACACATTCTTCTTTCACTCAATGGGTCAGAACTAGCTGCCCCATTGTGAACATGATGCTTTGAATACCACCTGACATGCCCAGTAGGACCGCTTCCAACCAGTTTCAGTGCGCTTGACATTTCTTGTGTTTTTTTGCTTTGGACAATATTACCTATTCAAAAAACTGAATTTTAATATTCAAGGAGAGCTTTACTGTAACATTTCCTTTTCTGCAAACAGCAAGTTTTCCTAAATACAGAGGGTGAAAAATTATGGAACACAGACTAAACACATATTTCATTCCTGAAATCACCACTGATACACAAAGCGATGCCTGACCCACATGGGACAAAAAGAAAAGGGACGTAGGTAGTACAAATGTGGCAGGGTCTGACTTCATGCTCATCCTTGTTTTCAGCCCTGCAACAGAGCAAAGGGATCTGACTTGGCTCTCCAGGCAGAGGGGAGTGAGGGCTTATGCTCTAATGGAAAGAGAGGGATGTGGTACACTCTATAGGGAGGCATAGCAGACCCAGAGGACTCAAAGCATGGACCTATAGAGGACCCCCAAAAGCCATGTCCTATCCCCTTTAAGAAGGTGCCATGGAAGAGACCGAAACAAGCAAGGAATTTTCATGGAGCAAGACAGAAGACCAAGGCTATTTAAAAAGAAAACAAAAACCTTCCCTCACACACAGCCCCAGTGTCAACAAGGTGGAGATGTGGGGCCTGAAAAATAATAACAGGGTGTTAGAACACAGAAAGTGACAGCACAAAGCTGACAAAGTGAAAAATCCACAAAAGCACAGATAATTAATGGAAAACAAGGAGAATTTGAAAAAATCACATCTACCTTGGGCATGGAGATGACCTCTTTGATACAAAACTAAAGATACAATTCAGGAAAGGAAGAAGTTATAAGCTGGACTTTGTTAAAATTGCAAGCTTCTGCCTTGGCTGGTATCACTCACTGGATTGAGCTCTGGCCTGTGAACCAAAGGGTTGTGTGCGGGTTTGATTCCCAGTCAGGGCAAGTGCCTGGGTTGTGGGCCAGGTCCTCAGTTGGGGGCATGTGAGAGGCAACCAGCTGATGTATCTACCACGCATCAATGTTTCTCTCCCTCTCTCTCTGTTCCCATCTAAAAATAAATGAAATAAAATAGAAATAAATAAAGTAAAATTGCAAGCTTCTATTCTAGGAAAAGACACTGTCATGGAGAAAATATTTGCCAAAGACACATCTAATAAAGGACTGTCATTCAAAACCACACAAAGATCAGTTAAAACCCAACAGTAAGGAAACAAAAACCTGATTAAAATCATGGGCCAAAGACCCTGACACCTCAGCAAAGATGTACACAAACACAAATGAGCCATGAAAAGATGCTCCACGTGACATGTCCTCTGGGAAATGCAAATCAAAGTAACAAGCTACCACTACACACATGAGAATGGCCTACACCAGGAACACCGACAACATCAAGTATGGGTGATGATGCGGGGGCAGCAGGAGCTGGTGGGAATGCAGAATGATGCAGCCATTTTGGAAGACAGTTGGCAGTTTCTCACAAAACCAAACATACTCTTACAAGCAACTGCAGTCCTTGGTATTACCAAGTCAAAGGAGTTGAGTTAAACTCAAAGGAGTTGAAAACTTATGTCCATAAAAAACCCTGCACATGCATGTTTACAGCAGCTTTATTCATAATTGCCAAAAACTTCAGTAGGTGAATGGATAAATAAACTGTGCTACAACCATATGACAAAATATTATCCAGCACTAAAAGAAGCCAGCTATCAAGCCATGAAAAGACACATGGAGGAACCGAAATGTGTATTGCCAGGTAGAAGGAACCAACTGGAGGTGATCACCTACTGTACAATCCAATCATCTGACATCCTGGAAAAGGCAAAAACTAAGGAGGCAGTAAAAAGATCAGTGGTTGCCAGGGTTTTCGGGGCGGGGAGGGGGCAGAGTAATGAAGCTACTCTGTAGGACACTGCAATGATTGCTACGTGTCATTATCTGTTTGTCCAAGCCCACAGAATGTACACCACCAGGAGTGAACCCAGCGTAAACTATGGACTCTGGATGATGTGTCCATGGAGGTTCACTGGTTGTAACTAATGCATGGCTCTGGTGGCAGGTGCTGATAGTAGGGATTTCCTACAATGTATGTAAGGGAAATCTCTGTACCTTCCCCTCAATTTTGCTGTGAACCAAAAACTGCTCCCCCCCCAAAACTTAAAAATCCTTAAGAAAAATAAATATCTAAGACTGAAACAGATCACTCAAGGAAGACTAAATTCCAGAACACCAAGGGTCAAAGAACTTTAAATTTAGCATTCAAAAAGATCAGACAGAAGCAGTACTTTCCACCTGTAAACCCTACACCAGCCAAAGTATGGATTAGGTATAACGGCAGAGTATCAGGTGAAAAATGCCAGGCAGCCCCAGACAAGGAGAGCCCTCAAGGGCCTGGGCAGCAGCCAGCCCATACATTACTATTTACGTGGTTTAAATATGTGGCTTGGCAATTCCAGGGGAATTGGGAAAAGCTAATGACAGGTAAATGGGGAAAAAAAAATCCAAGGATAAAAGGAGGCCATTTTAGGGTTTCCTGTAGGAAAACATAAGACAGTCACTGCTTGGGTCTACACTGAACAATGCTTATTCCATCATGAACTGTTACCATCCAGAACACATACACTCACTCAGAACTACACAGGTACAGCCAAATGATGAAAGGGGCTGTCCCTTGGAAGCAGGACAGAGGGCTGCTCTTTCTTTATGTCTGTTTCACTGTTTAAGCATTCCTGTCACAAAACCAAGGCACCAAGGGGTTAAAAGGTTATCTGCACTGCCTTGATCAGCTGTTTGATTCCTGGTCAGGGCACATGCCTAGGTTTCCAGGGCCCCTGCCAGAGGCAACCCATCCGTGTTTCTCTGTAACATCGATGTCTCTCTCTCTCTCTCTCTCTCTCTTTCTCAAAAAAAGTTATCTGTACTGAGGGCAGAGGGAACGCCTCCAGGTAGAACCCTATGTATGGGCGTGGCCTCTGCATGCAAAGTCTCTGCCTCTCCCCACTGGCCTGTGTCAGTGAGCCCTGATTACCAACACAGTCCCTGCCCTCCCCAGTAGAATTTTAAATAGATCCAAGTCATGATACCCCATAAGGGGAAGGAGTCACACTTGGTGGCAGAACCAGGATGGGGATAAGAACCAAGTCTCAGATTTAAGAAACTATGAATATCCAGCTCCGGATGGTGTTACTAAGTGGACTGAGCGCCAGCTTGTGAACCAAAAGGTAACCAGTTAGATTCCCAATCAGGGCACATGCCTGAGTTGCAGCCAGGTCCTCAGTAGGGGGTGTGGGGGAGGCAACCACACATTGATGTTTCTCTCCCTTTCTCCCTCTTTTCCCATCTAAAAATTAAAAATATAAAATCTTAAAAAAAAAAAAAACTATGAATATCTAGCATTTGGTGTCTCCCCACTACAGGCATCTGTACCTACCCTGCATCTGGTAGCTTCCTGGCCTGTCCCCTCAGCACTGTTTACTGCTTTGTGAGAGGTCCAGACCTAACACAATATGTCGTAACATAAAAGTTCACCACTGGCCACCAGAGTTCTGCCATGGTCTCTTGGTACAGGTTCCAACTTGTAGGACGCTCAGCCCAGGTGCTCTTTCACCTTTTCCTACACCAGAATCCCGCACATTCAAGTCAAAACCTGTTTTTCAGGTTTATTGGATTAGTGAGCAGAGAAGATACCAGCTTTTTCAGTAGAACCCCTCCTTTCCCACCTGTGAGCCTGTACCTAAGAGTAACAAGGGTGCTGTGAGACCAGACACAGCCTCTAGGGTGGCATACCTGCATTAAAGTCAAGAAGAGAACACAACTCCTACATGCAGAGATCTACACAGGCCACGAAGGCCAACAACTGGGCATCCCCGAGGAAAACACGCACCCCACTTCAATAAATGACTGCTTTAACTGCTAAAGAGAAAAAAGGGCACCTGTGACCTCTACCTGTGCCTCTGCACCTTCACCAAGCCCCAGTGGTTTTTGGAGAAGCAGGGACAGAGTTGTGCAACTTGTATCTGTAGAAGGCGTCTGTCAGGTGTCCTACAAACATTAGAGCTGGTCTGTGTAACAGAATCTCTGTAACAGGGACCACCAAGATGACCTGAACATCTGGAGTCACACTAGGAAGAAGACATTACCAACGTGGAGTGTAGTTTGGGGAACGAAAGTGTGACCCAGGGAAGCAGGATGCACTGCACTGGTCTCCTGTGTAAATGGGCGTTCAGAGAGATAAATTCCCTACTCGAATGAAAAGATGAGTGACAGATTTTTTTCTTTTTGCCTTGTTAAGTCAGAAACTCTTATTTTCTCTAAGAGTTTCATGAATGGGCAACTACATTTGCCACTCACATATGTACTTAGATTATCCCTCATTTGAAAGCTCAATTCAATCCAGACACACAGGATTTAAATTTAAAGGTGGATCCTCTATGTTCATAGGCAGTATGGTCACTTATTTATTACTGCTGCAAACTGCTTTTTGTGTATCACCCTGGGACTCCAGCACACCAGCAAAAGAAAGCCTCAAGCCATTAAACTATGTCAGCCCAACACTCAATTCCTGTAGCTCTGATATTTCCCTGCCATCGAGTAGCATTATTACATTTGTCACTGTTTTATAAAAATTAGTGTAGGAGGAAAATTGAATGTGCCAATACTAGTATTGATAAGCAGGTATACTTCAAGGCCTAACACAACTGTGACAAAAATACACATCAACAACAGGCCCAGAATGTTCAGCCAGAGACATTCAATGGATCTAATTAAGTTGACAGAATTTTCTCTTCTTGTCCTTCAGATATAATTGACACATACACTGTCTTGGTTTCAACATCATTTGCTATGTGTACATATTGTGAAGTGATCACCACAAAAAATCTAATTAACATCCAGCACTTCACACAATAAAAATATTTTCCTTGTGATGAGAACTTTTAACACCTATTCTCTGAACTTCTTGCAGATGTACAATACAATACTGTTAACTACAGCCACTGACCCACACATTATTTAAGACTGGAGGTTTGTACCTTTTGACCCCTCCCCCATCCATTTTCCCATCTTGAACTTTCAATAAACCAAAGAATATGCAACAGTATTTTAGAACTGTAGCACTCTGGTCTGCATCTAAAGGTGAGTTTCAATGAGACACTGTTTTTCAGAAGGAGACAGACCTTCAGGATGTTTTGCAGGAACCAATTAGGCAGAAAAGTTGGCCCTTTATGTAGGATTCTGCACACTGACCCCCACACATGAGGAAGGCCAGCATCCTTACACTGGAGTTGACTGGAGGGCCCTGGAGGGTAACATGTCCTTTGCACAGAGCCCCCCCCCCCCCAAATGTAAGAGGGCATTACCTGTTAGGTCCAATTCTTAGGAGAGGCAACCAGTGATATTCAATTCAGATCACTCTGTCAACTTATGATGCAAGGCTGAATTCTTAAAATGATAGCCAGTAATAAAGTTTCATTCACGTAAGTGACTCTTGGTCAACAGTAACATGAACACCCACTGTCTAACTGAACAGGCACCCAGCAACCACAAGGCACATATAGGAACAGCTTAACTGCAATTAATCCTACTCACCACTAAGTACAAAAACCAACCCGTTTAAACCAAACCATTTATGTTTAGTTGTTTCCCTTTATTTAACCCTTAACAAGTTTTATTTAACAAAAACATAATTCAAAGCAATTTACCAAATACATTTAATGTCCTTCTGAAATCTATTGGCGGGGCAAATAATCTGGGTGGGCCAGATGGGCTGGACCAAATGAAAACAATATCCATGTGGAACTCCAAATGCCATAGGACTTCCACTGTAGTGAAACCAGGATGGAGGCGGCCCACACGTGATGCCTTGCTTGGAGCTGCAATGGAAAAATGGTTCTGTGTATGTGGCAGGGTCCTGGTGGCAGAAGCCTGCTTCTCTATATTTCCTCTTCCTGATTTGTCCCTGGGCAGGAGGCCTTCCAGAATAGCCCACACTCCTGGTCCCCTGCAGCCATTTAGGCCTGTCTGAGTATTCTGGCCTGTGGAATGGAGCAGCTTTCAGGTCCCACAGGCTGGGGGGTGGGCACCTGGCCCCCTACTGAGAAGCGACCAGTACCCTGGATCATAACAAACACTTCTACTCTGGCAGTAAGGGTGCAGGTACCCTCTGTCTGACTCCGATTACAGTTAAGTCTGAAGGACTTATTACTAGAAGAAAAAAAAAAAAAATCAAAGGCCAAAAATACAATCTTGTGTTAACCCACAACAAATTAAACTGAAAATGGAGGAAACCAAAGTAATTTGTGACTAAAATGCAAAGCACAACCCTGGCCAGCTGGCTCAGTTGGTTGGAGAATCATGCCATGGACCAAAAAGCTCATGGGTTCAATTCCTGGTAGGGCCCATACAAGAAGGCAAGCAACTGATGCACCTCTCTCTCTGAGTAATGAAAAATGAGTATTAAATAGACAAATAAATAAATAAACAAACCACCTCAATTAATTAAAAAATGCAAAACAGGATTTAAGAAACCATGAGCAACTTAAAAAACCCAGACACCCCAAAGAGTGCCCTATCATCAATCCCTTGCTAATTTTGCAAGTTACTAGTGGCCCTTTGGAAGTCAATTAAATTCTTTAAATCCAACCCAGTGGGGACCAGAGGACCAGCAGTTTGGGATTGGTTTGAAGTGCCTCAGCAAATTGCTTGGGCATGTTCTGTGCCAAGTCATGGTTCCAGGGTCCTTGCCGTACCCATTTCTCCATGCTTTGCTCAACCTCTGCAGCCACGTTCAGATGCCACCACCTTCCACAGGAAGGTCCTTCCCTCTGTTCTCAGGGCACCCCCGACACACCACTGGGCTAACAGTCACCAACAGTATTGAGTGAATCCAACTGATAGGTGGCAAAGGAGGGTACAGCTAAATGACAGGGAACCTGGTTTTTATCAGTCTCTGTGTCAAGCAACGTCAAAGGCTGCTTGTGAAGGACACTGGTACCTTTTTGATGCAGCTAGCAGCTTCAGCCCCAGACATGCAAACCCCCTACCCTTGGGGCAAGAGAGAAAGGTGGGCACACTGGGTTTCAGTTCTAGTAGGGAGCCCATGCAAAGGGAGAACAATTCATGATTCTGATTTCTCCTGTGAAATAAATCACATTCCTTTGTTTTTGGCACTCCACTCCTCTAATCATGGGGTTACTGAAAACACACAGAGGCCTCTGCAGTCTGTGTTCTGGTGCCTTCTCAAAGCAGACACCCAGGCCCAGTGTGTGGACACAGGCCCTCTACCAGCACTAAGGTGAGGCCCAGGGGCCCTCCAAGACACCTCCAACCTCAAAATAGCAGGTGGTTCTTGAGGCTTTGTCAGCACAGTGGCTTTGGTGATGGGTTAAACCAATCCCCAAAACTTGGTTTTGGCCTTCAGGTAACTTTCATTTTGAAAACAGAAATAAAAAAAAAAAAAATGCAGCTTCACCTCTTTTTCTGAAGTACGGGCTTTCAAAGGATACAGAAAAGGAAAGTATAGCAGGGATTGAGAGCCTCTGTTGGACAACCCCCACCTTTGGGACAAGCCCCCTACCCCACACCTTGACTCTTGTCAGGGTGACAGCCAGGGCTGGCTCAGTGCACTCAGCACACTCAGGGGCTCAGGATGCCCTTTGCCCCATTCTCCAAGATGCTCTTGCCCAAGAGGCCACAGCAACTTCTCAACAGGCCTCTTCCAATCTCCAGTCACACTTCGCATGGAAGCCCTGGTCATCAGGGAAACCTCATTCACACACCTGCTCATGCCATCCTCTCCTTAACACTTCCCAGACCCCTGCTGCCACCCACCACACTTCGCATCAGGTATGACTACACCTTAACACTGCCCCACTTACTCCCAGAGCAGTGTGGCCCCTAAACTGTGCCCTGCTAGAACACTTCACTCACCTCCAGACTCCATTCCTCACACCTTCTCAACACACAGATCTCCCAGTGAAATCTAATTCTCTAATATAAAGGGCCAGCCCTTCCCCACTTCAACACTGAGCAAATTTCTCTCAGCTCCTTAGACCCAAACCCAGGAGACACCCACAATCCCTTTCTTCGCTCCTTTCATGCCTGTATCTGTCTGCTCTACCAGCCAAGTTCTTCCTCTCCCTTTGAAAGTGTACCCCACCACCACCTGCATGTACCCTGGTGTGGCCACTTCATCTCCCCTCTGATACCCCAACAGCATGTAGCTTCCACTCCACGAGGTGTTCTCAATGCCAGCTAGAAGGACCTGTAGGATAAGTCAGACGACTGAACCCCACATGCCAATTCAGGGCCCTCACATGGGTCAGAATGGGCGCTTCACAGTGCCCCCTTACCATCCCCAATGAAAGCTAGCAGATAACACAACACAACCAATGTCTACAATGACTGTAAAACATCCATTACATAGCCCAACTGTAATGCAATGAGGAAATGAAAGACAGTGACTCAGAATAAAACACACACTTCAATACTGGGCACAACCACACTGCCAGCTCAGAGAGGCTACTGAAGAGCCCCCCCAGGAGCCTGCTGCAAAGGCACACAAGCAGAGCCTGCACCAGCAGCTTAAGCACTAGGCAGACTGTTGTGCCCACGAGGCAGAAACAGAGCAACTCATGTAAGGTTCTACAAAGAACAAAATGCAGCCCCCACTCCCCGATTTACAAAATAGTTGCTTTCCTGAAAAATTCATAACATTAAAAATACATGCAATAAGACAAAAACACCACCACCACCACCACCACAAGAACCAAGGTGTTGTCTCTGTACATAAAACAGAATTAGGGCTAAGACATGAAAGTTATAGAAGATGCATTCTTACTGCTTTCACAAATTCTTCAAAATCTCTTTCTGGGAAGCTAGCCTCTCCAAGGCCCACTGGCACACACCAGCATACTTCCCTCTCCTGCTTACCCACTCTGCTCCTGGCAGGTCTCCAACACCACCCTAGGGCCTCTGTACTCCCCGTTCCCCTGCCCAGGAGAAGCCTCCTGTTTCTCCCTCAGACCCACAGGACCCTGCTCCCTCACATGTCTGGTCATCCCCCAAGCTCATTCCCTATCCTCTTGATAGGCTGAACTCAGCGCCCACCCCTTTCCTGTGCCATGCTGGCCGCCTTCCCCTTCTGTGCCTTCCCCTTCTGTTGGAGGCCAGGACCCTTCATCTCTACCCAATCTCACTCTGCCAGTGGGGGGCCTCCTCTGCCCAGAGCTCACCATCCTCCCCACACCTCTATCACCTTCCCTCACTGGATACTTCCCTGGGTACCCAAAGGACTCACAATCAGAAAGAGGAAAGAACTGTAAAAGAGCACTTACCAGGGCCCTTAGGGGTTAAAAAGGCAAAAATATTGATCATACATGCCTACAAATACACTTTCCCTAAAAATTAGTTTGTCAGGAAAAACCTATCAAGTCAACAATGAATTTCATGGTTTAAAATTATACATAACTGGTACAGTCTGAACATTCCTTTGATGTTCCAGTGAGGAGACCGGGGCTATGGAGATCCTGTGATTACTTAAGGCAAAGGCGAGCATCTCAGCAACATCTAGTACACAAGAGGGATGTGTACACAATCTGCTTCCTACACCTGTCCTTGGATTCCGGCAACTGGCGACACAGAATATATCTTCACTGATCTCCCCAGGAATTAGCAAAATCCTATAACACTTTGACAGGAGAGAAATGCTAAAAGCTGTAATTGTTTTAAGCAAAGTTTCACCAACCAAATTGACAAAAGATGTAGTATTTTAAACAGATTAATTGATCCAACCAGTTAATTAGGAACTGCCTGCTCATCTACAGAGGAAAGGAAACCTCACAGGAAAAATACACTATTAACAACAAAAAGACATCCTTTGTTCTGAAACCTTAATAAAAAAATGCTGGCACATCTAACTTTGCCGTCATTCCCAGTCTTTGTGAATGGGTCTAGAAAGTCTTTAACATTGTTTTCTTGGCTATTTGTACCTAAGTCAAACTGACAGGGTAAAATACAAACTGAAAGATGCTAACTAGTTTACATTATGACTTGCTGGCATCTCTCCAAGGAGGATTACTTATTAAACTCTGATTAAACATTAATTAATGTTTCCAAAACACACTATACAACTTAACTTCTGAAAATGCACATGGATCATACCTGGCCTGCCATTAATTTATGCCCTATACTAACAGTCACTCGTGGCATCAGACTGTGTAAAAACACCTGGCTCCTAAACAGAATCACTCCCAACTGCTATGTGTAAATCTGCTTTTCCCCTGGTCTCTTCTTTCTCTATTTGCCGATGACAGGTTGCCAAGCTCTTATTGCCACTGTGTGCAAACCCGCCCCCCCCCACCCCCCAAGGAAACAAGGGTATGTTAGGGACAAGGAGGTTAGGTTTCTGCATCAGACTGACCACTCATTCCAACTCATATAAGGAAGCTGGGGTGATAGTACTCTGGGTGAGCACCCAAGAGACTTGCCTAGAAATAAGAAGTTTTGATGTTTTGTGTTAAATTCTGCCACATTCCCCCCCCCCCCCCCGCTAATCAGGTCATCTAATCCATCTATGAATCTTGAATTAACTTCCAGAAAAATGATACAGCTATAGTCACAACCAGTGCAGTGCAACTATATTTTAACTAGTTTCAAATAAACAGAGGACAGAACCTAAGGATTAAGAAAATAAGCTGAGATGTTACCTAAAATCAAGCCTCCACTGCCCCCCTCAACATACTCACACATTCCCAAGTTGTCCTTCACTTGCTGGTAGGAAGGGTTACACCCAACCCACTAATACAGGGGTATCAAACTCATTTTCACCAGCGGGGGGGGGGGGGGGGCGGGCCACATCAGCCTTGCAGCTGCCTTCAAAGGGCCGAATGTAATTTTAGGACTATATAAATGTAACTACTCCTTAACAGTTAAGTGACAGCTTTCAGCGCTGCCTCTGGGTAGAAAATGAGGTGCCAGGACCGATAAATAAGATGGAGGGCCAGATTTGGCCCAAGAGCCTTGTGTTTTGCCACCTGTGCACTAATAGGTCAAAATCTTTTCCAAAAAGACCACTTCAGATGGTGCTGGGAGGACATCTCTAATAGCATCTACCCCAGTGAGGAACAGAGTGCAAGAGGTAAGTTCTTACTAATTTTAAGATCCCAAATGAAAGGAAATTTTCATTCATGTTTCTCTCCTACCCACCTCTGACAGATGTGCATTTTATTCCCTTTCGTTCTCCTAACTCTACCAAGATTGGAAGATCAATGGGATGAATTTCAATGGGACAATGTGCACAGAGACAGTCGTAAATGGAAGGGTAAGCTCAGGCCATCTGAAGTCTGAACGCCTGCACAGTAAAGGATCACCACTCATAGGAAGGCCTACCTTACACGGATCAATGCAGCATTTAAATGCAGACATCAAAGCAACATTCATTTTGGAAAATCTGAAGAAAACCGATTCAGCTCTCTCTAATCAAGTTACCATACTAATGATGAACTTGCACAGGGTTTTCCCCTTGGTTAGGTTTATTCCTGTGCCCATTTGACTCTGTGTATCACCCCTATGGCTGATGGTCCACACCAAATTTCAGGGCCATCGACTGATAAATCAAAATGTACCTTCCTATAGTTTCGGGCCCATCTGGTCTTTGGTAGAATCGGCTTAACAGGTCTGAATGCCCTCTTCATATTGTGCAAGAGGCAAAGCAAATAGCTAGACCACTCAATTTAAAAACCAGAACTATCAGTCTCATAAAAACCAGAACTGTGAGAAGCACAGAACCAGTTTTTGCCTTCTACTAACTTTATCTTAGCAGTGAACAGAGAGCATGTGTGAGTCAGCTATTAGCCGAACAAACTATTTTAGGTCTTTTTGAAGTAGCAATTCTGAATACCTGTATCTGAAGAAAACCTTCACAGGAAATAGCATATTTCTAATGTTACAGATTTACTTTCAACAGGACATTTCTGAAGACAATGACACCTGTGAGGAGGCATAGCTTCATTCTGCCCATTAGAAAGAGAAAACTTTTAGGAAAAAAACAAAAACAAACAAAAAAAACCCAGCACACTCTAACAAAGTGGCCAAATTTGTGATTAACACATACACAGTCAACTGCTCTTAATTTTGGACCCAGCTAGATAGTAACGTCATGCATTCAAAGTTCTTACAGTTTTGGCTACTCACTGAGGTTGCTCAAAACTGAGGACAACACACTTGCAGCCCCCTTGTGTTAGATACTAAGAACTGACCCAGGAAAGGGCTACATCGCACCCCAGCATCTCACACTGCTTCAGACACAGGCAACAGTGAACGCAAGACCCATCCTGAGAACAGCTGGCAGAAAAAAGTGCTGACCACTAGTTCTGAAACGAGAACCACAGTTGACCACTGGAACACCAACCACACAGCTCTCAACAATTCTCAAACCAGGCCAAAACGTCTGAATTCCCTCCTCTTTTGCCAGTAACTTCTTATGCTTATGCAATTCCGCTCAATTCATTTAAAACAGAAACTTGGTGTTTGTAGGAAACAGGAGTACCGCCTAGCTCAAAAGTGTCGTCTGAGTTAACTAGCTAATATTTTTAGTACTCTAATTAATTAGCAAGCCTTATTAACAAAGCTACAGTTTTACACGCCATAGCTAACTGGATTGTGCAACAAAAAAGTGTTAGGATATTCTGCTAGGGAAGCCGCCTTGACCTGGACCATTCGTTAAGTAGGTTAAAGACTGACCAGCTCGGAAGAGTGTTCTCACCTCTGCCAACCCGGCCCAAGAAGCAACCCTAGCGTTGCGGCCCACTTTGATAGAAAAACCCTGCACCGGCGTTCCCATTCTGCTCCTAGGACCTCACCCCAAAGCACTGCCCCACCCGCCCCGCCCATTCCGTCCTCGGAGACAGGAACTAGGCTCAAAGCCTGGTCGTCGCGTGACCTTGGCCACGTCCCGAGCCAAAAGCCTCAGTTTCTCAGTCCTCGAAACCACCGGGCGGGGGACGAAGCAGGAAACGGGGCTTCCTGGAGAGCCTGTGGCCTGGCCGGACTTCCGGGAGCCCGCCCCTACCGCTGTGGGAAGCTCCGGCTGTGGCGAGGGTCGAAGCCGGAGACTTACCCTGCATCCCAGACCGATCACAACTCGGTCCCAACCTCAACCTCGATCTCGACTTTACACCCCGCGGGCGACTGACCCCGGCCCCGGCCCCAGCCCAGCCTCGACTAGACCTGCAGTCCAGCCCCACACGCCCGCCCCACCGCTCCTCGGTCCCAAACCTGGCCTCAACCCCTGCCCCAGCCTAGCCTCAACTCTCAGCAGCCCGGCTTCACCTCGGTCCTCACTCCGGCCTCACTTCGCTTTAGAATTAGCCCTCACCTTGGACCCAGGCCCAGCCTCGCCTCGCTTCAGCCTCGGCCCTGACCACAGCTCCCGGCCCAACCTCGCCTCGCTTCTCACCGTGGCCCCAGGCCCGGCATCGACCCTCCCCGCCTCGCTGTTCCAGATGCAGTAAACAGGGTCTCACGCGGCCCAGGCCGGCCCCCGGCCCCAAGTCCCGCCGGCCCCAGCCTCTACCTCACCCTCAGCGTCCGCGGCACTGCTGCTGCTCCGAGCCAGGCGTTGGTTTCGCTCCCACAAGATGGCGGCTCTGACGGCAGCCACGTCAGTGCCTGTTGCCGGGAACGCTGGGTAATGGGGCGGGTCACCGGGGCCTCACAGCTGCACGCACGCACAGATTTGGAGAGCGGGAGCGCCTTGTGTGGGCAGTGCTCCGCCCACTGCTGCGCCTGCGCACTACCCTGGAACGAAGTCCATCTGCGTTTGCGTTGCGAGTCTCTTTGGAGGGTGGGGTTGTGGCACCTATGAACTTAACCAATATTTTTGCGGATTCTGACACTGAGGCTCAAGCAGATCCTGGGGTTCTGCAGCTGCAGCACCAGGATGCCGGATCCCCTCCCTGGCCACGGGGGCCCTGCAGACAGGCTAGCTCTCCGGTATTGTGGAAACCGTTGCAACCTGCAGGCCGTCACCGAGGGAAGGGAGTTTCTGAGGCCCTAGCTCCCTGGAGATTCCTGCTGCGACCCACGCAGCCCTGTGCACGCTGGAGGAGCTGTTGCGGGGGAGCTGGCCACAGATCAAATAAAAAGCTGCCAGTAGTAGCATCCTAGCGGGGAACAGCGCTGCCCCCAAGGAGGCTGCTGAGCTACGGTCCAGGTGACAAGAGGGAGCCCCCTTACTCTGGGAATCCTCTTTGAGACGGTCAGAAGGGAGGCGAGGACCATCGCGGCCGTCTCCGCGTTCTCCAGGTTTTCAAACTTTACTCTGGCATCCCGCCTACCTTAGTATCCCCCTTCTGCTACCCGGGCTCCTTCTGCCCACCCTCGTGCTGCTGCGAAGGGTACCCCAAACAAGAGGCTTTGGGGAGATTGCTGGGGAACTCTTCAGCCTCCTTACCCTGCATGTTGTGGAGGGTGCAAAGCAGAACCGTCATTTGGACCCTGGCCCAGTGTCCTGCCTGGCAGAGGAAGGCCTGAGGTGTGTTCCTGGCCTGGTGGGGATGGGGGCGATGGAGGTGTCTTTCCTGCCCCCTCTTTGCCCACCTTGCTCACCTGCCTCCCTTGGGCAAGGCCAGCTCACTGGGCTAGGGCTCCAGGACTCACCAGCTTTTAGGGGCTGCCCATCCTCCCAGGCAGCCCTCCTGCTGCAAATACTGACCTCCTCTCCTGGGAGGCTGAGGACCCTCCACCCTGGGAGCCAGACCCTTTGGCTCTGGTCACCAGCCCCAGACTCTCCCACACCTAGCCACCTATGTGGTCTGGATCTCAGCTCTGACCCCCGATACCAACGCTGTAAACACACCAAAGTTGCTCATGCAGAGAGCCTCAGGGTCTGTCCCTCCAGGGATGGGCACAGGAGCTTCAGGTGGTGCTGGCTCCCAGTCCTGGAGAACTGGCTCATGGCCAGTCTGCAGGGGCTCATGTGTCCTTAGAAGTATCCTTTAAATTTTTTTTAAATTGTGAGTTTTTAATAGACAGGAAGGAGCATGTGAAAGATACACAGTTTTAAAAAGGACAAGATGATTTCCTGTGTACCTTCTGGCAAGTTAAGGAATTTACCTTCCTCCAGGCCATGCAGGTGTGGGGACCTCAGCTGTGACCCTGGCAGGAGATCTGTCAGGGAGCCAAGAAGTGCTAAGCAGTTACCTGGGGGAACAGGCCCTGGTTACCTTGGGAGCAAGGACCTCCCAGCCTCTCTTCCCTGGGGTCCTGGGGATAGACACCCTGGGGATTCATTGAGTGGGGTGCCTGCCCAGCTTTGGCCAGGAAGGGGCAAGGTGAGCTGGTTAAAGGGACACCAGCATGGATTCCTCAGCTGGGGCTGAGCTGAAGCCCCCAGCACCCAGATCCTTACTCTAGCCAGACCACATGGAGGAAGGGGGCTGGGGAAGTGGCTCCTCCACTCTGGGGGGTCCTTAGGCCAAGGCCAAGGGCATATAGGGATGCTGAATAGTAGGCCCCCAAGGAAGATGGCTGCACAGATGAAAGGACAGCTGGAGCACAGGGGCAGGAGTGGGGATGGAATCCAGATGCCCCCGCATCACTGGGGTCTTGGCAAGTAGTCTGCCTGCACCCAGTGCGGCCCCTGCGACTGTCCCCACTCTTCACAGTGGTTAGGGTTTGTTCTCTGGGGAGAGAATGTCAATGGAGAAGGAGTTGGTTTTGTCATTCAGGTTGTGTGGGCCCTAACCCTCAGCTCATCTCAGCTACTTGGAGGGTTGCTGAGCCTTTGGTCCCTTTGCCTGTTTCCTAGTCTGTAGATGTACAAGGGGGACTCAGAATAACCCCCCAAAACCAAAATTATCTTGTGGAGGGTGATCTTGTAGAACAGGCTCCTCCTACAAGGTAAGTGTTCTAGGAACCCATCTGTATCAGTGCACCAGCTGGCATTGTGAGAGGCTGTGTTTGGTTTCAGTGAATTTCTTTTGGACTCAAGGTGTGCCTATTTCATGATGGTTGGTTTATGAGCTCACCTATCCACATGGTGCTGAGTGTTAACCAGTGTTTGACCAAAAATGGCACAACCCCCATGCCTCACCCTCTCTTTTCACCTGATCTCACCCCAAGTGACTTTTTTTGTTGTTTCCTGAGTTGAAAAAAGTCCTCAAAGGGAAACATTTTGCTGATGTGGGAGAGGTGAAACAAAAAAATGGCAGAAGCACTAAAAGGCATCAAAATTGATTAGTTCAAAAAGTGTTTCGAGTGATAAAAAAAATGCCTCCATAGGTGTATTGCATCAAATGGAGAGTACTTGGAAGGTGACAGAGGCTTAAACATATAAGGATAAATACACAACTTTTAACTAATTCTGGGTTTTTTTTTTTTGGGTCCCTACTCATTAGGATTCTCCAGAAAAACAGACCAATAGGGTGTGTGGAGACATGAGACAAGGTTAATCATGGGAATTGGCTCACGTGGTTACAGGGCTGAGAAGTCCCATGACCAGACGTTTGCATGCTGGAGACACAAGAGAGGGGACAGGTAAGGCAGTCCCAGTCAGAAGGTGGGAGAACCAGGGGCTCTGACGTCTGTGGGCAGGCAAGACATACATCCCTGAGACGAATGTCTGGAGAGTGAACTCATCTGTCCTCTACCATTTTGTTCTGTGTGGACCCTCAACTGGTTGGATGAGGCTCGCCTGCTTTGGCAAAGGCCACCTTCTTCCCTCGGTCCACCTAGTCAAATGTTAATCTCGTCCAGGGCACCCTCACAGACACCCAGAAATGATGCTTTACCCTCCTGGCCCTCCCTCAGCCCAGCCAAGGTGACACATAAGCTAACCATGTCAGCAGTGCTGGGCGAGGCCTGGGAATCTGCATTTATAACAGGTTCCCTTGATTCAGATGCTGCTGGTCCAGGGAGCCCTTGGTAGCATGGGGTGGGGATGGACAGATGCTAGCCTCATCTGGCCCCACGCCCTAGGATTGGGGCGCTCTGCTTGCGAATGTCTGCCCATGCGTATGGTGTCTTTGTGGATTGGGATGCAAGCCCTGGTGCATTTGAGGATGCACTTGGGAAGGAAGGGCAGAGTGGGCTCTGGGAGGAGACCCTGAGCATCCCTACCCCGTTTTGCACCTAAGCCTGACTCTGTCGCACCCAGCCCTGAGATGGAGGGCATACTGCACCATGGAGAGAGGTCATGTTCTGGGCCCTTGTCACTTCCTTCCTTCCCAGGTCTCTGGGCATTCATCGCTTGGGACCCAGACCCCCAGCCTTACCCTCTACAAGCCCAGATCCCAGGAGAGACCAGTCCTTGATCCTGTTCTACTAGGGATAGAAGGCCTGTTCTAGAGTCTTAGGATCCACCCCTCCCACCTCCCACAGAAGAGGAAATCGAGGCCTGAGGACAACAGGCTGCCCTGGTGTCCAGTGAGGGCCCTAGGATTGCCATGGTGAAAGGGCAGCTGGGGCCGGCCTGGCCTCTTCGTGTTTTCCTTTTTCACACTGAGGCATAATTGCACATGTCCTCAGTGAACTTTGGGAACAGTACATCTGTGTAAACCCCAGTAAAACCCACGCCCCAGCAAAGACAAAACACCTTCACCCACAGACCCTCACGGTGCCACACTACCCTTGTACAACATGGCTGGACACTTGGACAGGCATAAACAAGCTGTGGGGCATCTAGGCTGGCTCTATGAGACATGCTTTCACAGCTGGGACACCTTAAGTGCAGTGGCTGGTATGTGGGGCCAGGCTGTGGTACTCTTCTTACTGGGCCAGAGGCAACAGTTTTCCCAGCTTCCATGTTGGCAACTCCTGCACAGGGCTCTGCTTCTGCTGCTCAACACAGAAGGTGGCTGGGGTTCAGGGAGTGGGGGAGCACAGGGCAGCACCCCTTCATGTCCCTTAATTACCTTGTCAGGGGTGGATGGTTTCACCCCTCCCCTGGGCCCTGTCCATCCTCTGCCCTCTGCTCTCTCACCCGCAATAGAGCCGTTAGCCCTGGAGCCTGCCCTCTTTGGGGGTCCTGGATAAGGGAAAAGTGGCCTTTTCCATCTTCTCCCAGGCCAGATATCTTCTTGGGAAGATCGAGAAATCCCTCTCTCAAATACTGCAAGAGAACCAAGTGGAACCTCAGCTGCAGTTTGACCACCTGAAGGGCCTGTGTCTGAGCCCAGAGCTCCCAGGAATCTGGCTGTGTGCTGCCACATCAGGGGACAGGGTTAAGGGGTTGGAACTGCTCCACCCTGAGGCCTGCTGGAGTAGGAAGTCTCCAGGAATGGGGCTGGGGGTGCAGCCAGGTCGGTGGGGGTCAGCATAGAGCAGGAAGCAGCTCTGCATGTGGGGAAGACAGTGTGGGTAAGCTACCATTGCTGGACTTTCAACACTAGGTCTGCCATCAGGTGAGGCTTATTCAAGGTGAACCAGAACTCAGAGTCCACCATTTCTTATGTGGGAAAAAGTTACATGGGAGAGACGTGTTGATGAGGAAAGCTGGGGTGGCTTCCTTTTGTCTTTGGAGAATGCCTGGGTATGCCCTGTTTGGTGAAGGGGCTGTGTAGGCAAAGGGGCAGGGTTTTCCTCTGGATGAGGGCCCACACAGGGGTGTGGTGAGGGCATGCTGGGGGCAGCAATGCCAGTGAAGTTGGGAACTTGACAGGCTGGAGGAGCCCCAGTGACTTTCAGGGTTGCCCTGGTGGTTCCTGCAGTGTGGCCAGGTAGGGGCTGGAGAATGTGTGGCCAGCAGAAGAAAGTTGACCAGGGTGTGGAGCTGTGGCACCCAGCAAGATGGGGGTGGGGAGAGAGGAAGGGACTGGGCCCCTATGGGTGAGGGGATGACTCAGAATGTGAGTGGTATGGCCATAGGCTCCACCTGGACAAAGCTGCCTTCTTGGGACCCACCACCAGGTAGGAGGGGGCTAGAGTCTGTCCCTTTCTTGGTGCCTCTTCCTCTTTCCAGTCCAGACAAGTGGTCCTGACAGAGAGGACTCTCCCTGGGCTGGGAGGTATTGAACACACATGAGGTTATGAAAACACCAGGAGAGGGAACAGTTGGTCCCCGTTCTGGGGTTCTATGACCTGGTGACAAGTTCTACAAACCTTAGTGGCTTAAAACAACAGACCCTATGTATGCTGTCTCATGGATTCTGGAGGGTTAGGGCCTGGGGCTTCAGAGCAACATGTGCTGGCCTGAGGTCTCCCATGAGGTGCAGCTAAACAGCAGCAGTGCCTGGCTTTCTACCACAGGCCTTGCAGTGGGTAGAGCGGTGTCTCCAAAAAGTCCTGTCTGCCTGGACCATGGTCCTATGTGAAAATGGGGTCCTTGCAGATGTAATCAAAGTAAGGATGGAGATGAAATGACCCTGGATTAGGTAAGCCCTCAATCCAATGACATGTCTTTTAAAAAAATATATTTATTTTTAGGGAGAGGGGAAGGGAAGGAGAAAGAGGGAGAGACACATCAATGTATGGTTGCCTCTCGCACAACTACTGGAGACCTGGCCTGCAACCTAGGGGTGTGCCCTAACTGGAAATTGAACTGGTGACCCTTTGGTTTGCAGGCCAGCACGCAATCACAGTGCTCATTGCACTGGGTGCTCATTGGTTGAGCCAGGGCTCATCGATTGATTCTTGTATGTGCCGTGACCAGGGATCAAACCCACAACCTTGGTGTATTGGGATGATGCTTTAACCAACTGAGCTACCTGGCCAGGGCTAATGACATGTTTTTATAGATAAAGGAAGGGGAGATTACAGACACAGACATGGAGAGATGGCCATGTGATGACAGTGGTAGAGATGGGGTGATGCAGCCACAAGCCTAGAGATACCTGGGGTACCAGCAGCTGGAAGGGGCAGGAAGGACCCTCCCCTGGAGCCTTCAGAGAGAGGGCAGCCCTGTGACACCTCTCCGACATGTGGCCCCCAGACCTGGGAGAGAGAGCACACACCTTTTGTTTTAAGCCCTCATGTTTGTAGCCCTTTGCTATGGCAGCCCTGGGACCCCATACAGGCTTCTGCACTCACTTGGCTGGTGCCTAGGCTGAAAGGTTGCTCCCCACCCTGCCATAACCTTCTTTCTCCTCTGGGTCTGCCTGGGTATGGTCTGCACTCAGTGGCCTCAGGGAAGCCAGTGGCTTGTGAGGGGCCCTGGGCATGTCACTGGCTCTGACCATCACCCTTACAACCAGTCCCCCTACAGCCCCGGCAGGACTAGGGGAAGGCCCGCAGCAGCTGGTGCTAATGCCGGAGGACACTCGTCATGCCACTTCCCTCACTCATTGTCCCTGTGGGTCCCCAAAGTCCTGTGTCTGGAGGAAGCCAGGTGTGTAGAAGGTTGACTCTACAGTGGCAGTTACTGCAAAGCTGACCTGGGAAAAGTTGGCAGCTGTGGGGCAGGGCTCCTGGGCTGCCACTGTCCCCCAGTGGCCCAGGCCAGGTACAACTGTCTTCAGAAGCAGGAGTTAGGACATGGACTCAAGGATCCACATGAGTCTTGCTTACTGTCTGGGCACCAGGCCCAGTCACCTGGACAACATGCAGATTGGAGTCCAGGCCATGGGGTCAGGCGCCCTGGTGTTCCTGGTACCTAGCAAGTGGTCCTGTCAGAAGCCCCATGTGTCCCACCCCTGTTCTCCCCAGTGAGAAGCCCCTTCCCCACTGTGCCCACAGCCCTCTGTTGATGGGCCCCTCTTTTTCCAGTTGGCAGATGCCAGCACACCAGCCCCTAGCTTCTCAGCTCTGCCTCTTCAGATGAGCTCCCTCCCTTGTCAGGCCTGTCAGCCCCCTGGTGCCCCCATCTAAAACAGCCCTCCCAACCCTCTCTGCCCTTCGCCTGCCTTCTCTAATGCATAGGACACATGATGCAGTCCTTTGTTTTTGTGTCTATCTCCTGCCGCTTGGCAGGGCCTTGGCAGTGGACCACAGGCACTCACTATGCCCTGTGGGTGATTCCAGGGCAGATGACTGAATGGAGAGCAGGGTGGGTCTCAGGGGACAGCCAGCAGGCCCAGTCCAGGGTCCCGCAAACTGGACAGGTGGCCTCAGGCCCTTGGGGGCCTCTGGGCTGTGTCCCAGCCAGTAAAGCCAGGCAGGCTTGCTGTTGCCACATGAGGCACCACTGCCCTTCAGAAGGAGACTGGAGAGGAGGTGGTCAGGTGGGGGCGCTCCTGTCCAGGCCATGGACACCAGGCTGGGAGCCCTAGCACTTTAACAGAAACCTACCTCCTGCCCACCCCCACTGCTGGCACATCCTCTACCTAACTGGAGCCCTTCAGAACTTCAAGGTTGATTAAAAACCCAGTGAAGGATCATGATGCCCTGATGTCTGCCGCCAGCACTTGCCTGCATGCACCCTGACCCAAGTCCCAGAGGAGGCCTCTTGCCTGTCCCTCCTCCTGGGTAGGGGTCCTCTGTGCCAAGTGCTGTAGGCCACCTCCAGCTCTGGTTTCTTCACTGGGGCATGTCATTCAGAGCTCACTGTTCCCACCAGGGCTGGGCAGGGCAGGTACCATCCCAAATTCAGACCCCATATCTCCACCTGCCCCGCCCATCTGGGTACCCAAACTTGGGGAGCTCTTTTTTAGGGGGAGTCTCCAGCCTCCCCCTCCCCCTTGCAGGTTGTTGCCTCCAGCACCACTATTAGGACTGTCTGTGAGGGGTGGGCAGGGTGCCTGGTAACTCAGGTGCACTCAAGTGGGCAGCAGGGAGAGGGTAGGCGGTGTGCAGCTTACCATCTGCAAAGCCAGGGCATTGTGGTCTTTCAGCCAAACCTTCAAAGGCCTCCTGTTCAGGGCCTGGCCACAGAGAGGGACACTCAAGCCAGCCAGAGGGGCCAAGTGCGTGACAAAAAGGGACCTGTTCTGAGCCTTAAGGGGACAAGGGCAGAGGGAGCTGGACTCAGGGCCAGAGCCCAAGCAGGTGGCCAGGTTGCTGAGGAGGCTGGGGCAGCCAGCACTTGGGTTGCTTCTGTTCTGGAAAGTATCCCTCCTTAACTGGGCTAATAAAAAATCTAAAAGAACATACCCAATAGTGAAATAGGCAAGCCCCAACCATGTGCTGGGGTGTTGGCTACATACTGCCTGACCAGTGTGCTAAGTACAAGCTGTGGGGGGAGCCTAGAGAGTCCTCTGGTCGTGTTCCAGGGCCTAGGAGTATTCTCATGCTCCTCAACCCAGAGGCCTGCTTGAAACCCCAGGCCCTCATAGGAGGGAACACAGGAAGTTAACATGCCCTTCTCTAGCTGAGGGAGCATATTAGAGTGGATGGTGGCCCGTCACATATCACATGTCAGCCTGGCTGGGATGCAGACCCTAGATCCTGTGGGACTAGGCTGGCTCAGCTCACTGTTGAGGGTCAGCCCACAGAAGGGGCTAGACCCAGGGTCAGGAGCACATCTCTTCTCCCTGCCCATGGCAGGACGGGTCCTGTGATGGAGAGGCAGAGAGCTTGTCTGAGACCCCTGTGTGTCTCAGCCTGAGGCCTCCCACCTGCGCAGTGTGTAACCCCACCTGTAGCATGCTCCCTTGTATTGTCTCCATTTGCATCCCCACCTGCAGTGTCCTCCCTCTCCTGTAGACTCCCCATCTGTGTCATCTCCCCCTGCATTGTTCCAACCTGTATGGTTCCTACATGATGTGTCCCCACCTATATTGTCTGTCCCCATTATGTCTTCTCTATCTGCATTGTCCTCACCCACATCTGCATTATCCCCACCTGCAGTGTCCCCACCTCTGTTGTTCCCACCTGTATGGTCTCCACCTGCAGAGTTACCGCTTGCAGTGTTCTCACCCGAGTCCCTACCATATTTGTTACCATCATAGCTCTTTGGGAGCTAGGCTGTGCCCCTGCTGCTTGGAGAGGATGTTGAGGTTGTCCCCAGTAGGTTGAACTGTCTCCAGGTAGAGGCCACATTACCCTCCTGGTCTGAGCAGGTAAATGCTGCACTTGAGCCCCGCTGGCTTCCCTACATTGGCTGAGGGCTGGGGTATCTGTCCTCCTCACTGGAGGGGCTAGAACTGTCCACACTCCACCCTTCCTTCCAGGAGTAGCTGTCACACAAGTGCATGTAAGGTTGTGGTTTGCTGGGCAGCCCCCAGGTAACCCAACAGGCAGCCAGCACTCCATGGGGGGAGACTCAGAGCTCAGAAGCTCAGGTGTGGGTTGGGGGCCAGGGAGCTGCTGCTGCACTTCCAGGGGTGTCCAAGATCTTGGGCAACATCCTTACAAACAGGCCCTCTAGAGGCAGGCAAAGGGCAGGCTGAACCTCCATCCTGCCCCAGACCCACTCTAGACTCCCAGGCTGACCCGTGACCTCAGGCTGCCCCTGCCCCTGTTCCAGGTAGCACCTATGCTGGACACAACCCCTCCCTGCTGGGTTCTCAGGGCAGGAGAGACCCACCAATAGACCCTATCCTCAATTTACTGTTGACTTGGAGACTGGGGCAAGGTCTGGTCCTCTCCTGATCTCAGTTTTCCTGTTTGCAAAGTGACCAGATACTGTGCTGTCATCCTGAGACTCAGATGACCTTCTTCACAGCCACTTCCTGGGGTGCCAGGGCATGGCTCCTAGGTGAGCATGTACACCTGGCATGGCTGTAGGGCCAGCCCATGCTTGAGGTCACACATTACAGGGTTGGCCCCTCTCGAGTGCCCCCAGCCTCTCCCAAATCTCCCCCCATAACAGAGAGTGTTCCCCTGAAGGGCTCTGGTGGGGGGGGCACTGACTTGGCTTGTTCGGCCTGTCTTGCACAAAGGCTGGGCTAGGGAGGGTGTATCTATTGGGGGTGGGACTGGAGGTAGGGAGAGAGCTGGCCCCTGCAGAGGAGCCAGAGGCTGGGAGCACTCAGCTTGGCACCAGAGCCCTTCCCCCCACCATGCGTGTGTGCAAGTGCAGGCACACCCAGAGCTGCTCCTGTGCAGCCCAAGTGCCTTGTGTGGGCTCTTGAGTTACGGCTACTACTGGCAATGAGATGGTGAGGAGGCTGTGGCTAGGGGGACAGTGGGAGGTGAAGGAACACAAGAGGCCATTTCAGCCCAGAATGGGACCAGGGTGCAAGGGGCACAGCCTGTCACTTCGACTCCATCCCGTGGGCACTGGGGAGTGATGGTTGGTTCTTGAGCAGAGGTGGGGCTGTGCAACCTATGATCTTAGTTCCTGAGGTTCTGGCTCAGGTCTGGATACTGAAAGCACACATGGGAAGAAGCACATGTGCTGTACAGGGCTCCTTTCAAACAGCCTTGCCCTGGGCTCCCAACCTTGCCTCTCTGGGATCTAGGACCTGGTGGGCTGGGCTGCACCAGGTGAGGTAGGGAGATGAACCTAGTGCACAGTGGGCAGAAGGTGGACTTGCGGGGCTGCTGGGGTTCTGCATGGGCCTGCCTGCCTCTCCACCGTGGCCCTCGTCAAGTGAGGGGCAGACAGGTGGGGAAGTTCCTTTATCCCCCATTGCTGTCTGCCTGTGCCTGGAATTCCATTGTTCACCCTCTTGCATTCCTGTCTTCAGTTCTGCAGATCGCCGCTGGGGTGGAGAGGGATGTGTGCAGAGAGTCCTGACTTCTGCCAGGACTTGGAGCCCATTCAGGGAGGTGACAGGGGCTGTGGTTGGATGCAGAGCACCCCCAGTAAGAAGGCAAGGGCTCTGGTGAGATTTCTGAGCTCCCTTTGGAGGGCCCTCTGCCACAGAAGCCTCACCTCTCCCTAGAAGCCCTCTGGATTGACTGCAGTGCCACCTCCAGCCACACCAGCACCGGGTCAGCAGGATTCTGGCTGATGCCAGTCCAGTGAGCCTGCCAGCCACTGGCCTCAGACTGTGCTGCAGGGGGGAGATCAGCCTCCTCTTTCAGAGGGAGTGAAGGTCCCCCCAGAATGAGGCCTCCGTGGGTGGGAGAGGGTGCTGTCCCTCCCAGCCAGCCATGTTTGGGTGGACGAGTCCTGGTCCTCACACCATAAACACCAATTTGCAGGGCCCAAGAGCCAAATGACTGTTTACTGTAGGCTCCAAGGACTCAAATAAAAAAAAGAGAGAGAGAGGGAGAGACATGAGCAAGGAGCCAGCCTGGAGCTAAATATCAATTAGCACCTTCTGACTAGCTACTATCCCAGCTGCCAGGCTGGGAGGTGGCGACTCCCAGGCTGGGGCCCTCCCCAGGGCTTCCCTGGTACTCTGGGCACCCTGCTTGGGCCTCAAAAGTATAGGAGGCCTAAGGGGGCTGGATGAAGGGTGTTGGAGTCAGAGACCCAGCACCCCATGCTCACCTCCTGGAAGCCCTTTCAGGTGACCCAGTCGGTGGCAAAGGGGCCGTTGCCCAACTCTCCAGGATCAAGGTCACGGAGTGGAGTGAAGGATAGGAGTGTCATTTGTGAGCTGCTCCCCATTACCCCACTTTTGGGGGTGACAGGGAGGCAGTAAGTGAGGATGGCCTTACCTACATGAACTCATACCCTGGAGACTAGCCTCATCCAGCAGGCTTCAGTTTACTTATCTTCCATACCTCTGAACAGGAGGGTTGGCAGGCAGTGCCCACAACCAGGGCAGGGGTGGGGTGCTATCCTATTTCACTGAGAGCTTTGGGTGTCTCCTTGGGAGGTGGTGTGCCATCCAGACTGAGGCTGGACTCTGGCTTCATGGAGAGGGGGGCTTCCACCAGGAAATGGGTGGCAGAGAGCAGGGCTGTGGGGCCTGGGCCAGGGAGTCCACTATAGGGGAGAGCCGAGGGAGTGCAGCCACCTCAGGCCATTATGCCAGACCCCAGGAAAGGCTGTGCCCCTAGACCAGAGCCCAGGGCCAGGCTGTGTCCCCCAGACCTCAGGGCAGGTACATGTCCCCCAGACCAGACAGACCCCAGAGCAGGGGCAAAGTTTAGTCCAGTGGGGTCTTGACACTCACCCACCCAACCAGGCTCTACTTGGGGGATGGAGGGCAGGGACCTTCAACATTTGGGTGGGGACTGGGATAGGGTCCTTAGTCCTCTGCCTGTTGCCCCTGGTTCCCTGCCCTGGGGGGAGGAGGTGGGGGTTGCTCAGAGAGTCCCTGAAGGGAGGAAACCAAGGTTCCAGGATCAAGACAGTAGAGGCCAGAGGAGGGCCTGCCACACCCCTGTGGGACTTCAAAGCTGCTGTTTGGGGAGTGTGAGATTTGCAGGGGTGGGGCCAGAGGGGGCCTGGAGCAGGGTGGGGGGTCAACCACCTCTGGGCCTTTAATATGGTTATTCCTTCCCTGTCTCAACTACCTGTGAACAGTCCCACCAGGTCCATTTCCTCCCTCCAAGGGTGGGCAGCACCCGCTATAAACTCCCTGGAGAAGCAGTTTCAGAGGCCGCCAGGCTGCTGGCTCCGGCCCTTTGAGTGGGGGTTAAGGAGCAGGCTGGGGGCTGGGAGGGGGTCAGGGTTCATGGGGACTTATAGATCTTGGCAGGTGAGTGGGTAGCCAGCTGGGCTCCACTGGTGGCTCTGTATGAACATCCAACATCAACAAAAGGCAGAAGAGAGGCCCTGGGGAGACACCCCCTCATACCTTTTCTTCTTGTACTGGAGGGAAACTGAGACCCAGGAGGGGTGGGGCTTTCTCCAGGACAGCAGACAGTTGAGGGTTTCCTGTCCTTTACTCACACAGGCACTTCCCCAGGCCCTCAGGGCCTGTCCTGTGGCCCCAGGGCCTGGGTGCCCCATCCTGGCCCTTTTCTGGTGGGTTCTGCCTCTGTACCCTGGAGCCATGCTGGAAGGGATGGGGGCATGCATTCTAGGTCAGCACGTTCCTGGTGCCTCGCCTGGTGGACAGCTGAAGCCATCTCCACAGGGGTCCTCCCCAGCCTGAAGCAGGGCCTCAGGGCCCAGCACCTAGAGGCTAGAGTAGGTCCCTGACATACTGTGTCCTCAGGCCAGTGCTACTCTCTCTCTGGACCCTGGCCAGACAGATCCTGATGCTGGGGGTTTGCAGTCCTGTGACTCAGAGGTGTGGGGACCAGACAGGCAGGACTGCTCTCTACATTGACCCCCAGGGTGGTCCCATCTTGTCTCCCTTCAGAGGCCAGCCCCACCCATGCCCAGCTGGGCTCTTGGGCCCTTTCATCTGCAGAGCCCCTGGCCCCTGGTTCTCAGCAGGTGCCAATTAGCGTGGCTCCTGCCCAGCCCCTGACTCAGGTGCCGCACGTCTATGCTGTCTGCACTGTGACACACCCATGGGTGGCTTGAAGGAGTACCTGTCACACCCACCTGCAGGGCCTGACTCCTGTGCAGAGTGTTGCCCAGGATGGCCTGGTGGGCTGCGAGAACCAAGGTTCCGGTGATGGTGACTGAGCCTCCCGTGGTGGGTGAGGGGATGGCCTCCAGTGCTCCAGCCCTCCACCCCAGCACTGAGTCCTGGGTTTCCTGTTTATAGAGCACCAGCCTATGGCCTCTCTGGCCCTGGCTGTCCTCTCAGGACCCCAGTTGAGACTCTCTGGTGGTCAATGCAGCCCCAGAGCAGTAAGTGACCCAGCCTGGGGTAGGCCTGTTGGGGGAGCAGCAGCCCTGAGCCACTGAGGCTGTGGACTTAGGGTGGGCTGTGGAGGTGCCAGCCCATGAAGGCCAGGGAGGGATGCTGGGAGTCCAGAGTTGTGGGTTTGTCTCCTGTCTTCTTGTTCCACTGGGTCCCATCTAGCTCTGTCTTCAGTGGCGTAGAGCCTCTAGCAAGGACCCTGTGGCCATAAGAAATGAGGGGGTGCGGGCAAGTGGGGCCTCTGCCCAGGTCCTGTCTTGACAATCAAGGCCATGTCCTCCTACCATCAGGCTTCCTTTTCCTTTCCTCGCTCTGGTGGGCACCCACTGTATCCACCAGGCTTCTCCCCACACAATCCCGCAGCTTTTTTCCAGCACAGGCCATGGTTGGGAGTAGATGTCCCTGGCCCTGTCCTGGGTCTGCACACCCTCATCTAGGACCCCCCTGCACTCTGCACACCCCCATCCATGACACCTGTGCCCTGCATCCTCACAAACCTTTCCAGGACCCCTTGCTTTGCATCTGTACATACTGTTCCAGGACCCTCTGCCAAGCCAGCAGTTGCTGTCAGCAGAGGGTGGCCTTTACTTCCTGGGCCTTCAGTGGCCCTGATGTTCCAGTGGCAGGAGTGTTGTGCTCATGTGGATTCTGGCCAAGTGTGTGTGTTGGGCATGGAGCTGACCTGGGGCAGGTGTAGGCTCCTAGGTAGGGGCCAGGTTAGAGTCTGTGTTCAAGGGCAGTGGTGGGGAGCAGAGGCAGTGGGGGGCTGAAGGACTGAGGACTAAAGGACTGAGAGGGTCAGTGGGAGTACATGTGGCCAGAGCCATCCTACACCAAGATCTGGGGGCGCTGGGGGGCTCCTCTTAGAAAAAGCTGGAGTGGTGGTGAGTGGCATGGGCAGGCTCTGCCCCCCAAAGCCACGCAGACTACTCCTCCCTCCTCACCCCACAAATGGCTGCATTGGGCTCCCTCTGTCCACCCTCAGCTGGCAGGGGGTTCCTTGTGAGGCCTCCTCCCGCCCCCCACCTCCTTCCTTCCAGCAAATGGCCTGTATAGGGCCTGAGCTCTGAGAGGGTGGGGGTTGGGTCTCTGCCCTCAGCTTCCCCTTTATGGTCCTCACCCTCCACCTGCCCCAGCCTGTCCATGCTTCAGCTTCCTCCCTCTTCAGCTTCCTCCCTCCCCTTTGAGTCTGGCTGGAGACTAGGGCAGGGCTCAAGAGGTGGTGGTGGGGATCTTAGAAAGTCAGAGAGAGGTGCAGAGACCCTGCACCCAGCTTGAAGAAGCAAAGGTGTGGCCTTGGGATACCCCACACAGAGGCCATGTCCTCAAACACAGAGCCAGCACCAAAATGTCAGCTGAGTGTCATGGACATTTGGGGAAGTAGCTTTCATGTGACTTGGTGGATGTCCCACGGCTCCACTGACTTTCCTGGGGCCTCCCACCTGCTCACTGCATTGTACCGCCCCTGTAGCAGGCAGGCTTCCTCCCCCTCCCTGCACCCTACCTCCCCCACCCCCAGCCTTCTGCTTAGGTCCAGTTCCCTCCCCCTAGACCTCAGCACCGCTGGCCAGGTCCTCCTTTCCTTGGTGTGTCAGTCCCTCCTCCTCCTCTTGGAATTCTGGCCTCTGGAAGCCACCTCTTAGGCCCCAGGAGTCTCTGAGGTGCATATCGACCACCTCCTCCCCTGGCCCATGGGTGTCTCCTGCCCCAGAGGTGACCACCGAGCCAACCTCCATATCCTTCCCAACCCACTACCAGAAATTCAGCACAATCCACAGCGTTTGGTTGTTTCTGCTTTTTGTTTTTTGTCTTTTACTTCCCTATTGTTTGGAACTCACAGCTATGGCTAAAATAATTTCTTTCACAGAAAGAAAAGAAAAAAAATAACAACACATCTGTTTGTCTAGCTCCAGTGTATGGTAGATATAGCAGCATCGGAAATAAAATTGAAACCAAAACACAAAATTCAAGGCAGGGGAAGGTCTTGTCCTCGGAGGCATGCAGGTCATCCCTGTCTGGCTGGTCTCCTCCCCCAGCCTGGACGGTGGACCCTTGGGGACTAGGGGACATTTCACAGTGGCAGAGTGAATGAGGAGAGGCCTGGCGTGGGCATTGGCTGAGGGGTCCAGAGGCCTGTCCTTCCTGGGTTGTGTGGATGAATCAGAAGGTGAGGGGAGCTGAGTGGCCAGCCAGGTGCTCTGGGACAGTGGCCTGTGTGGCAAGTCTGGCACACTGTTGCTGCATCAGGAGGACCCGGGGATCAGCCCAAACCACCAGGGCTGGGAGAGGAGACCAACCCCTAGGGGTTGTGGGTCCTCTGCGGCAGCACAGGTGTGGCTGTTCCTACCAAAACATTCCAAACGACCCCACCCCACCCCAAATGAGCCTCCAAGGCAGGATGATGGGGCTGGGCTGGTGCAGTCCAGCAGGCTGGGTGGACTTGGGGTTCGGGCTGTGGATGAGGAAGGTGAGGGAGGTGCTGAGGACAAGAGGAAGGCCGGACAGTGCTGGGATAGCAGGCTGCACTCCTCTGCTGTAGACCGGAGGGGGTGTTGGTGAGATACCCCAGAGGAAGGGAGGGCCCCACAGTGGGGTGTTCTGTCAGCTGAAAAGCAGAGGCAACAGCTGACCAGGCCAACAGTAGGCCTGGTGGGGGTGTGGGCGACAGCAGAACAGTCACTGGGAAGAGCCCCTGGGTGTCTGATGTCCCACTCATGGCAGCCAGGGCAGAGCCAGGTTTCAGGGCCCAGCTTCCTGCTCGCCTCCGCCTCCAGAACCCCTCTTTTTCCCAGGCCAAGCTGGTTCTTGGGGACCTGCAAGTCGAGGGCTCTCTTCGTAGGATTCTTGGCCAGGGGCGCTGGTAGAGGCAAGGCTGAGGAAGGCGTGCCACAGTCCTCCCGGTGCCAGAACCTTTCCAGAGCGCCAGACTCGGACGGCCCTGGTCCCCAGACTTCAGAGGAAGAAGTGGGGGACGGGAGTCTCGGCCGCTGGTCCGCCAGGAGAGCTGCTCTACACAGAGAAGGTGGAGTGAATGGAATCTTACAGGCGGGCTGCGTTGGAGATGGTGGAGGGGCTAAATCCCCAATTTGGGAGCCCCGCCCCTAGAGAGGACGGGCCCCTATCCAAAAGCCTCACCCCCAGAGCCCCGCCCCATCCTGGGAGGATCCCCGGGTGGATCCCCCGCCACCACTCTGCAGGCTCCTCCCTGCTCTACCCTAGAGGACCACGCCGAGCCAGGCGCGCAGCTACTTGCAGGTGTGCACGTCGTAGACGCGCGCGCACTCCTGGCAGCTAACGTAACAGCACCAGTGGAAGACGCAGAGGCACTTCTCCAGGCGCTGCTCAGCGCGCGCGTTGTGCCCGCGGCCGCAGCATAGCAGATCGCAGCCGTCGATGCCTGGTGAGCTCACGTTGCAGGTGCGGTCTCGTGTGCCGAAGGAGCCGGTCTCGCGATTGGGCTCGCAGAAGTTGGGCGACGCCTCGTAGTAGACCAGGTCACGTTCCGTGGGCACCTTGAAGTAGGTGTAGCGAGGCCGCAGCGTCTCCACCCAGCCGCGCGACTCGCGGTGTTTCTCCACCACCATCTCCGAGGCACTGTCGTATTTGTCCTTGAGGAAGTCGCCGATGGCACGGAAGTCGGGCTGCGACCACCAGCAGGTCTTTACCTCGCAGCTCCCCGACAGCCCGTGGCACTTGCACTTGAGATGCATGTGACTGGCGATGGCCTGCGGACGCGCGGGCGGGGGCGTCAGGGCAGTGCACACCCGGTGCGTCTGCGCGGGATGATCTCCCAGGACCTGGCTCCTGAACTGCCGCCCCCGCCCCCAGGTGCACCAGGCAAACCCAGCCCATCTACTTGCTCCATAAAGCACCTGGGGCTCCCAGGCAGAGCAGGTGCCTTCTCCATGGGCCCGAAGTGCCAGTCCCCTCCGTGCGCCTCTCCCGGCCAATCCGAATCCCCAGGAGGGGGGCAGGGCCTGGAGCCTCCCTGCTCTATGGTCCAATTCTTTAGCATCTATGACAGAGTGAAGGCAGCCAGGCTGTAACGTTCTGATGTCAGTGCAGGCTGGAAGGAGGAAGGCCTACAGGTTACTTCTGACCTGTAGAACCCAAGACCACGGCCCACAGGTATATGTGGGCCGATAGAAAGGCTGGGGGCTACCTGAGCGTGGGTGATGGGATGGCTTGTCTTGGGTAACTTCAGGGCCCAGGATGCTGAGTTCTTGGACTGTATGGGATTGGGAAGAGGAGGAGTGAGGCAATGCAGGGGACAAAGCTGTGGGGACCTTTGGGGCCTGAGTGTGGACAGAGGGTAGGACCTGGCTGAGGGGTATGTGTTTCTCCCTGTGAGAAGCAAGGAACCCTCTTCCCTTCTCTCTTAGGGGGAAGGCGTGGGGGTGGGTGACCTAATCAGACCTAAAGTTGCCTTGTCCACTATGGTGGGCACCACCACCAGGAGCCCCTGAGATGTGGCTGGTCCACATTGAGAAGCTCTGTGAGTGCAGACCACACACAGGGTTGCTGTAAGTCCCCAGACTTCATACATGAAGAGGGTATAAAATATCTCATACATGATTTTAACATTGATTGCATTATTGAAATGACATGTTGGGTACAGTGGGCTAAATAAAATTTAGTATTAAATGAATGTCAGCTGTTTTCTTTTAAAATGTGGCTAATAGAAAATTTATTACACATATGTGGTTTCCAGTGCATTCCTTTTGGATGGTGCTGGGCTAAGGCTTCAGGTGGGCTCTGCATCCAAACCCTTGTCCCACTCATTCCACCCCCTCTCCCTGCTGTTTCAACTCTTCCCTCTCATACTGGCCCTTTCCTGCAGGGTGTCTATTAGTTGCCCCCCACACCAGTCCATTTCTGTCTAATCTCTGTCCTCTTCTCTTTTCTGGCCAAGAATTTCCAAAGAGGGGCAGCTGCTTCCCACCTCTGCCTCCTTAGTCTCTTGTTTTACTTTGACTTTATCAAAGATATATATGTATCTACTTTAAATAGCCCAATATTTCCTAACATCTGTTAAGAACAACAGGAGTTCTGTGCCCGCTCTCACACTGCACTTTCCTGACACCTCCCACACCCCCACTGCAGTGCCTTGTGCCTCTCACAAACCTGGAGTTCGGCATTGTCTCTGGACCTCTCACCACCCCATCACACTGATGCACATGCCCAACCTCTCCCAGCTAGATAGATATTTAGTGCTGATGGGATTGGGACTATTAAATGTCATCTCAGTGGAGCCATGTAAATGTTATGATTACTTTTCCTTTCCTACAAGATGTTTTGTTGTTGGTTTTTAAGAATATATGTGAAGGATTCAGTCTCAACCTCTCCCTTAATTGTCTAAATATCTTCTTCAAGACATTCGAAGACCAGGTGTCTTTTTGGAAACACCAGATTTCATTTTGGAGACATCTTTTTGAGAAGTCTTCTGGTAAATTTTATGAAATGTGCATGTCTGGAAACAAATCTTTGTTACTTTGCTACTTTTGCTATACTTGAAAAAAAATGGTTTAGCTGGACATAAAATTCTTGGCTAAAAAACTTCTCCCCACAGAATTCTGAAACATTGCTCCATTTTGTTCCATCATTTATATTGTTCTCAGAAAGTCTGATGCCATTTTGACTTCTGATACATGAGCCTCACCTTCTCCCACACACCCTGGAGGCTGTGTCTGTGCCATCAGTTAGTATGTCGCTCCCTTTCTTGTGCCAGTCACTTCCTGGGCCTGTGTGGTCTGCAACATGTGATCTCTGGTTCTGAATCTTCCTGCCTTATTTCTGTGCCAATTTCCTCCTCTTCGTGTTCACCACTGTCTCTCTTGGACAGAGCCTCCTTATTTTCTATTCTTTCCTACTTCCCATCTCTTTGTCTTTTTCCTCTGCTCTGTAGAAAAATGTTCCAACTATCTTCCAACCTTTCTGCTGAGAGTTCTGATTCTGCTGTCCTATTTTTAATTTCTAAAAGCTCCTTTTCCCTCTTCCAAATGTTCTCTTAAATTATCATCCTGTTCCACTTTCATGGGTACAGTGAGTCTCTTATTTCTCTGGGGGTAGTGATAGTTTTTGAAATTTTCATCTCTTTACAACATCTCTTTCCCATAAGTTTGGATTTGTTTCTTTGTTTTGGTTTTTACCTTTGTGGTTGCTGCAGGCTTCCTCGGGTGTCTGGTGGTCCTTGGTTGTCTGCTTATATTTAAAAGTGGGGCACTAAAAACCTTGCTGGAAGTTCCTGTGCCCAGGAGGGACTTGCCAACTTGGGCCCTTGCCCTGGAGTGACCTGGCCACATTGTGCCATTGGAGAAGTTAAGTCTCTTTTCCTGAGTTCATCTAATTTCCAAGACAGAACCTTCCATTTTCCTGCCTGGAGGGTGATCAAGCTTCCCTGCTGCATCAGGAGATTAGGAAGAGAAAATTCGTACATAGACAGACTATTTTCACTTGGGTGGCCTCACTCTTAGCTGTACTTGGGGTTCCAACAGTCCAGACACCCCCTGCTTTATCTTTTTTAGAGATTAAGCCTGCAGATTTCTGGTAAAGGAGAGGTGTTGCCTAGGTGCAAGGAATTGGACCAAAGAGCTGTTAGGTTAAAACAGACTTTTAAGATAGACTTTCACCCTGGCTGGTGTGGTTTAATGGATTGAATGTCAACCTCTGAACCAAAGGGTTGCTGGTTTGATTCACAGTCATGGCACATGCCTGGGTTGCAGGCCAGGTCCCCAGTAGTGGGTATGTGAGGGGCAAGCACACATTGATGTTTCTCTCCCTCTCTTTCTCCCTTCTCCTCTCTCTAAAAATAAATAAATAAAACTTTAAAAAAATAAAATAGACTTTCAACCCACCTTGTTGTTTTCAGCCCCGTATTTATCTCTGCTTCTCAAGACAACTCATGGTAGTAATTCCTGGGTTGTTTCTCAGATTTCTCATCTACTGACTTCAGACTCAGCTTTCTTGAGTCTATTAAGACATCGAGTACTCTTCTATCTGCTTTTTAGCTTTCAGAATTTTGTTGCTATTGTCACTTCTGTTTCTATGTTCTCAAATCTGTTTATTCATGTTAAAATTCATTCACTGTCATTTTTGTGGGTGTTTGGGAGAGTGCAGAGGGAAACACTTGTGAAGTGGAAGTCCCCATTCATTCTTCAGTTTTTACAATTTCTATGTGACTCTTTCTTGGTCGATTACATTACTTTTTATAGTTTCCGATTCCCTGCTAAAAGGTTCATCCTTACATTTCAGCTTTACAAATATAAGTAAGCATATTTTTTCCTGATAATCTATGTGTAAGCATTCTAGTATTTGGAGTCCTGCTTCTGTTGCTTTTTTCTGATTACCGCTCATTCGTTATGTCATCAGCTCATGTGACAGGTTATCTTTGCTTATGTGCTGGACATTTTGGTTGAAAAATTATCTGTAGAAACTATTTTAGGCCTAGCTCAAGTTACCAGCCTCCAAAGAGGATTTGTGCGCTTTTTCCAGGTGCATGAGTATATCAGCATTTGGTATCACCTTAATTCATTCTAATGTCCTGAGACTTTTTTAAGCCTGAACATATGTACAAGAGCTGGTCTACTTTTGGTTTACTCCCTAGGGTCCTAAACAGAGCAGTGATTTCCCAGAGACACCACCTTTGGTGGGGCCCTTAGTTCTGGGAGGCCATGGAAGTGCAACTCAGTGTATGTACTTCCTTTCACATCAGCAAACAACCCCTGGACAAAAGCTGCCCTACGTACTAGGCTCAGAGTCTTGTCTTTTGGATTTGGGCTTATTAACCTCCTACTCTGTAGTTAGTTATTTGACACTTAAAATCATTTTATGGAAGTATAATATACAAAAAATATATATATGTCACAAGCTAAAATATGACAAAATTTCACAAATCACCAGCTCCTCAGAAATTCCCATCATGCTCCCTTCCAGTGGTCCTCCTCCCCCTTTTCAGGGCATTGGCTCTGACAGCATTTAATTAATGGCTAATGATATTGAGCACCTTTCCATATATTTTTTGGCTATTTCTCTATTTTTATTTTGTGGAGTAGTTTTCTATCTTTTTAGCAAACTTTTCTATTGTGTGATCTGCCTTTTGAAAAATTAATTTGTAGAGTTCTTTTTATGTTATAGTTTTCATATAGTTTTGGAGATATAATTTCCTCCTGTGGAGGTTGTGTTTTCAGTTTCATGGTGGTATCTTTAATGAATAGACATTCTGAAGTCCACATTATTATATTTTTCTTTGGCTTATTTAATAAATCTTTGCCTACCCTGAAGATGTCTCCTATGTTTTCTTCTAAGCATTTGTTTGTTTGTTTTACCATTCCCATCTGGGTTTGTAACTGATTTGATATATGGTGTGAGGTAGGGTCCAGGGTAATTTTTTTCCATATTGTGATTTGATTGACGGAGCACCATTTATTCAAAAGCCCATTTTCTCTGCACCACACTGTCTTCCCTGTGATCAATCAGGTTACTGTATACAGGTGAGCATTCTTTATTTTTAACAAGGTGCTTTTTATATTCCAGGCTGCATGTGTACTTTTCTTCAGCAGGCATATAAGTCTGGTCCCTGTGGTTGGAAGTGTAATGTCCCTGTTCACTCCTTAGCCCTCTGCAATCTCCTGGTTCCACTGGGCAAAGCCAGTGCCATCTGTATGCTGCTAAATCTTCTAGACACCTCTAGATACCTACGTGGTCACTTTCTATCAGCAGTCAGTACTCTATCAGCTTCCTACTGATCTTCTGCCCCAGAAGGTCTCAAAACACTCACAGCTGGTCCCAACTAACCTCTCTGTCCCCCAAATTCTCTTCCCTCCTTCTGCTCTCCATATTCTACCCAAACCAATTCACATGCAGTCTCATCTATGGGCTGCTCAGAGGCTCACCTGGCCTCCCCACCTAGATAACTGCCATTATTCTTCATTTCTCCACTCACCACCCTTGAAGGCAGAAGCCTTTTTTGAGACTCCAGCCTGGGTCTGGACCCTCTGCTATGCCCAGTCACCCTGTGTGTGTGCATCTCCTCATTACAGAGCTTCCCATGTTGCACTGTAGCCACCCGGCTGTCACTCTGGCTGTGCAGGAACTTCTGCAAGGCGGGTCTTTATCCTACCCCTCCTTTCTTGTGACCTGAACTCTGGAGGTGGACCTGCCATTCTGTGGGATTTCCCTAGACACTTGTGGAGCAGCTGGACAGTGCTGTATTTCAGACAGCCCTGGGTGGAACGTGAGCAGAACCCCAGCCTGGCCACTGCGGACTGCCCTTCCACAGCCTCAAGGAACCAGGGCACACACCCTGCTTAGGAAACTTCTATTTCCTGGAGACCCACAGGGGTGTGCTCAGAGGGCCCCCTGGCACACCCCCAGGGCACAGAGAGCAGTAGTAAGAGCCTCCCCAATACCCCATGACATACAGGAAAGTGGTCTGAAAGTCCCCAATAACCCAGGATGTACAGGGAAGTGGTCAGAGTTCCCCCAACGCTCCAGAATACACACAGGGCAGTAGTCAGAGGGCTTCCAACACCTCAGGATGCCCAGGGCAGTCATCAGAGAACCCCAGGTGCACGCCGAGGACACTCAGGGTCATGGACTTACTTGGCGTCCTGCCTCATTGTTGTGGCGGTTCATGGCAGAGCGGGCATCGGGCCTGTTCTCCCGAGCATCTGCGAACTCCCGGGACACCATTCCTCCAAACTCGATGTCCTCACTGCAGCCGCCCCACTTCCAGCCATGGCCAGGTAAGCCCAGGTGACGGCTGCTGCATCCACAGATGGCAGCGGAGCCTTCAGCACACGAGCGTGTAACAGCGAAGGCCACACCAGCTGCGGCAATGGCGTGCACGAAGGCAGACTCACGGGTGGCTGCAGAGAGAGGCATGCAGTGGCAGGACTCAGCAGCGGAGTAGGGCTTGGGAACGAGGGGTCCATGTCCCCAGAGGACCCGAGGAGGAGGGAGAGCTTCCCCAATGAAAGTCCACTGAGGGCCAAGGAACTCAAGAAGAGATGCTGCATAGCTCTTATGTGGGGAAAAGCCCAGGGATGGTGTTATCAGAATCAAGGATCACAGAGAATGCTGGCGAGAACCCTGAGCACTGCTGGCTGGAGGAAAATGGGGGTGTCTCTTGGGAAGAGGTTTGGCAGCTTCTAAAAAAATACCCGTACCTGTCTGACCAGTCATCACCTCCCAAGTGTCTACCCTGAAGGAAGCCCACATTGACACAAAGTCCAGGAAGCAAATGTAGGCTGCTTTATTTGTAACAGCCCCAACTGGAAGCTCCCAAATGTCTATCAACAGGTGAATGGATAAAAAAAATGCGGCATAAGACTTACAGCCAAGATGGAGGCTTAGGTAGACACACTGTGCCTCCTCGCACAACTGAAAGAAGGACAACAAAAATTTAGAAACAACAAAAAAAAACACCCCAACCAGTACTGACAGAAAATTGAACTGTATGGAAGTCCAACAACCAAGGAGTGAAAGTAGACACATTCATCCAGACCACTAGGAGGGGCGAGCCCGGCGGTGGGCAGAGAAGGGTCACAGGAAAAAAAGAGGTGGCTGGTGGACCCTGGGGGGTGAAAAGTGGCAGTGGGCAGACCCAGTGAGGTGGCAGATTGTGGAGGGGTATGGTGAAGAAGGCAGCTGGCAGACTGGGCAGTCCCACATTCACATGCAGATAAACCAGGCGAAACTGGGGAGTGAGACCGCACAACCCAGAGCTTCAGCTCAGGTAAATAAAACCTCAAAACACCGAATGAAAATAGCTGTGGGGGTTGAGGTGCCGGGAGAGACTACCAGAGTCACAGGAGAGTTCCTTGGAGAGACCCACGGGGTCCTAAAATGTGCACAAGCCCACTCACATGGGAATCAGTACCAGAAGGACCCAGTTTGCTTGGAGGAAGCAGCAAAAGGGACTGAAATCTAACAGAGAGTGGAGCAAACACTATTGTTCCCTCTCTGAGCCCTGCCCCACATACAGTGTCACAACCCAGTGACTGGGTATCACCCGCCCCGGTGAATACCTAAGGCTCCGCCCCTCACTATGTAACAGGCACCTCAGGATAAAATTAAAAAATGGCCCTAATGGAAGAACAGACCAAAGCTCCAGAACAGATACAACTAAGCCACGAGGAGCTAGCCAACCTATCAGATGCACAGTTCAAAGCACTGGCGATCAGGATATTCACGGAATTGGTTGAATTTGGTCGCAAATTAGATGAAAAAAAAAAAAATGAAGGCTATGCTAAGTGAAATAAAGGAAAATGTAGAGAGAACCAATAGTGATGGGAAGGAAACTGGGTCTCACATCAATGGAGTGGACCAGAAGGAAGAAAGAAACATCCAATCAGAAAAGAATGAAGAAAAAGAATTCAAAAAAATGAGGAGAGGCTTAGGAACCTCCAGGACATCTTTAAATGTTCCAACATCCAAATTATAGGGATACCAGAAGGAGAAGAGGAAGAGCAACAAGTGACAAAGTTATTTGAACAAATAATAAAGGAGAACTTCCCCAATCTGGCCAAGGAAACAGATTTCCAGGAAGTCCAGGAAGCTCAGAGAGTCCCAAAGATGTTGGACCCAAGGAGGAACACACCAAGGCACATCCTAATTACATCACCCAAGATTAAAATGAAGGAGAGAATCCTAGAAGCAGCAAGAGATAAGGAGACAGTAACCTACAAAAGAGTTCCCATCAGGCTGTCAGCTGATTTCTCAAAAGAGACCTTACAGTCAAGAAGGGGCTGGAAAGAAGTATTCCAAGTCATGAAAGGCAAGGGCCTACATCCAAGATTGCTCTATTCAGCAAAGCTTTTATTTAGAATGGGAGGGCAGACAAAGTGCTTCCCAGATAAGGTTAACTTAAAGGAGTTCATCATCACCTAGCCCTTATGTTATGAAATGTTAAAGGGACTTATCTAAGAAAAAGAAGATCAAAAGCATGTATAGTAAAATGACAGCAAACTCACAATTATTAACCACCACACCTAAAACAAAAACAAAAGCAAACTAAACAAACAACTAGAACAGGAACAGAACCACAGAAATGGAGATCACATGGAGGATTATCAACAGGGGAGTCGGAGGGGGAGAGAGGGAGAAAAAGTACAGAGAATAAGTAGCATAGATGGTAGGTAGAAAATAGACAGGGGGAGGGCAAGAATAGTATGGAAAATGTAGAAGCTAAAGAACTTATATGTATAACCCATGGACATGAACTAAAGGGGGGGAATATGGGTGGGAGAGGGTGTGCAGAGTGGAGGGGAATGAAGGGGGGAAATGGGACAACTGTAATAGCATAATTAATAAAATATATTAAAAATACAAAATAAATTAAAAAATACAAAATAATTTTAAAAACCTGTGGCATAAGGTAAGTCCTGAAATGTAATGTACAGGGTGGTGGCTATACTTAACACTGCTTTATTGTACACCTGGAAGTTTCTGAGAGTAATCTTAAGTGTTATTACACAAAAATTAGCAGCTATGTGAAGTGATAGATGTTCCTTTACTTACTGTGGTGATCATTTCACAATATATGCACATATCAAATCATTATATTGTGCACCTGAAACTAATATAATGTGTGCATATGTCAATTATATCTTCATTAAAATTTGTGTCATTTCCATAAAGTGGAATTCTGTTTAGCAGTAATTGGAAAAATTAAGCATGATGCTTCTCCGAGTAATCATGCTTAAGGCCACCCTGATACCCAGGGGTTCGACACCCCGGGGTGGCAGCCCCTTCCCCACCCCACCTGGACTTTGTGCTTGGAGCTTCCAGCAGCCCGATGACCTGCCCAGAGCTTCTGCCTGTGCTGCTGTTCTGCCTGCACATCTTCCCCTTTACAGGCTCCAGGCACTGTAAGGACCACAAGCTCCCAGTGCATACCTCACCCTGTGCTGGCTCTACACGCTCAGGCTTGGGGATGCCAAGGACTACCTGGTGCCTGCCCCAGGACAGCTGGTATTGGAGCTGCCTGGGCCTCATGTGTGGAAGCAGCCTCTTGCTTCCACACATGGGGAAACCGAACCAGAGGAACTGACACTGGTTTGGCAGAAGAGCAGTGGGGGAGGGTTGGAGCTTGGGAAGAAGAATTGGGTGAGGTAACAGGATTAGAGAGAGGTGTGTGCAGGAGTCCAGGGAGTCCCCTCTCTACCTTGTTGGGTAGGGGAGGCCTAGACTGATCTTAGTAGACAGAAGCCTTAAGCAGCTAGTCCTGAAGGACAGGTAGGAAGCAGGCAGAAGGAATGCAGGGCACAGGGATATTCTTCTGGGCTGGGAGGAGCAGAGTGAAGCACAGAGCATGTGGGGGGCAGCCTAGCATCCCTCAGCAGAACTTTTACCTCCTGGGTATGTGCTCACATTTAGATGGGCTCTGGGCTCAGAAGGAGGGGGTGGGGCTGCCCTGGGTCCCAAGGGGAGCTGATAGAACTCACTTCCTCCTCACTCACCATTCCGCACGCTTGCATAGGGAGCACCTGCTGTTTGCCAGCCCTGCTGGGAGAAACAAACAGCAGGGAGCCAGATGGCCTCCCAGAGCTTAGCTTACCTGTGACTAGCAAGACTTTAAAAACCTAGCAAAAAACCTTTCAGGGCCTGGGAGCCCAGCAGGCCCAGACTGAACCTTGGCTTGTCTCTGATGGCTGATTGCCTTAGGTATCTTGCTGCCTTTATGTGAGGTCCTGCACCCACCTTTCTTGGTGCTGGCTTCTGTCTCTCCTCAGGCCCTGAGTTGGCAGGAGGGAGAAGGGAGCAGAGGGATGATGTGAGAAAAGCACTGACCAGGGTCCAGCGAGTGCTCTTTTTGTTTCCCCAAGCTCTCCTGGGCAGAGGATCCAAGGCAGGCTTAGGCCCTGCTGGGCCCTTTTGCCCATGGGAGAGTCGTGGGGGAGGGGTGCTGCTGTCTCTGCATTCCACGTCATTGCCCAGGGGGTCTTCTGCTCGGGAGGGGTATGGGTAGGTGGGCTCCACCCTGGGGAGCAAGCAGAGGTTCTGGGCATCCAGGTTGGCAGCTAAGAGCTAAAGTGCCCCAGGCCCATGCTCACACACACTCAGACTCACCTGCCCAGTTTCGTTCACATCCATACACACTTGTCACCAAAAATGCACATTTCCTCAGCTACCCAGAATACACACACTAGGAATGTGTTGGAGGAAGTGCCCTCCCCACTGGCCTCCCATTGGCCCTGTACCTATGCCGGCTTTTGGTGACTTTCTGTAGAGGTGCTAACACTTTCTGACAGCCCTGTGAAGGCTGTGGGCACCCTTTTCCTCCCTGGGCTCTGACCAGAGCAGGCCTGGACTTTCCCTGCTTTCGGGAAGCTTTGGGCCACACACCTCACCGTAAATCCCAGAAGGCCTCCCATTGCCAGTTTGGGGCCACCCTGAACTACAAGCTGCCTCAGGGGCCTCGGCCCATCCTGTCTACCCAGAAGCCCAGCCCTCAGCATCTTCCTCTAGGACCAGAAGGAGCTCCTGGTGGGGACCCACACCCCAGCCTCTAGCTTCCTCCTCGATCCATATGTGTTCATTGCACACACAGGCACATGGACACAAAGAGATACACACATGCAAAACACAGACACATATACCCATAGACACTCTCTCACACACAGGCACACAGACATATAGACACACACAAATGCACACGTGTGTGCACACAGACACACACTCATAGACACTCTTATACATGGACACACAGACTCACATAAATGCACACATACATGCACACAAAGATACATACAACCATAGACACTGTCTCACATGCAGACACACACAATCACTCTCACATACACTTGGCCATACAGCCACACACACACGCACACACCCACAGACACACTCTCAGACATAGACACATATGCACATGCACTGACATGCAAGGACACACATGCACAGGCATGCACACACAGGCAGACACGTAGGCAAACGTGTACAGACACATACCTATAGACATTCTCTCTCACACACTCCCAGACACACCACATATACATACATACGTACACACACACAGGCTGCTGGAACAGTGCTTTGTCCAGTGCCCATCTGGTTCTGCCTGATCCCTTCTCAAGTTCTCAACACCATGTCTTTGCTTGACTGACCACAGGCTGACTCCAGCCGTCTCACTCTCCTCCCAGTCCTGTTGGCCGCTACCTGGTCTCCAGCCACACTCAGCTACTGTCCCTCCCTTAGAGTTTTTCCAGCTGTTTCAATGCTCATGCAGTACCTCCTGTATGCCCTCCCCACTCTGGGGCACAGGACAGGGTCCTGTGGTCATGAGGTCTGGATAGGACTTAGTTTGGTACCTCAGGCTCCCAGGCACAATGGGAGCTCCCTCCTTCACCTGCTTGATCTGAAAGTCCCCTGAGGCAGGGACCAAGTCCTGTTCACCTTTTGTTTCCAATCAAGAGCACCAGGAGGTCACACAGATGGTTGTTGAGGAGCAAGGACCTGGTCTGAGAAGAGGACAGGAACTCTGGGCTAGGGCAGGGAGTCTAGTGAGGTCTGAGCCCATCTGAGCAGGCCCACCCTGTGGGGCCTGGCTCTCTGACTCTTCCCACTCAGCTTGTTCTTGAACAGATTCAGGAAAGCTCCCCTCACCGAATACCCTTTTTCAAATACCATCTAGGCTGCTGTCTCCCAAGATACATGAAGCCCCTGCCTTCTACTAGCCCGGGATATCTGAGTGAGTAAATGTCAGTGTGTGTGAACACTGACAACTTCCCCTCCTGTCCCCACCCTCAGTAGAACTCCCATCCTTGTTTTGTGTTCTCTAGGACCCCACCTGAGGCCTCCTCTCATACTAGTGCAGCCTGGGTGAGGGGCTGCTGTTGGGATGGCCTGCAGACTCCTCGGGGCCAGCTCTCCTGGCCCACCTCCCAGGCAGCTCAGGATCCAGGACGAGCTTGTGTGTCTTGGGCCTTCCTCCTGGGCACCCTCTGACTCCCAGCTGGCTGAGGGCCCTGGTCGCCCTTCCCCAGGGTCTCCAAGGCCTGAATGCCCTCCCCCAGCCCAAGGAAAGCCTGCCTTCCAGCACAGGGGGCTCAGGGCAGGCTCCTACATGGAACCCTCACTCTGCTTCTGCCTCTTCCTCCTGTGCCAGCCCCTCCCTTCCACTCTTGCCTCTGGAGATAAGGGAAGAGCAAGCAGGGGCCTTGCCCCACAGCCCTCAACAAGGGCTTGGAGATCCCTGCTTATCAACCTCAGGCAAACAGCTCAGGGCTGCCAGATACACTTGAGGGAAAGGGTGTGTGGGGTGGGGGTGGTGGACCATGAGGGCTTCCCCTTGAACTTGGAGGAAAAAGAACTCATTCTTGCCTAGCAGTGTCACCAGCTGGCTGTGCAATCCTTCACACATCTCCCCCAGCCCTGTGGGCCTCAATTTCCCCTTCTGCCAGGCGAGGAGGGGCTGCTCCTCGGATAGAGTCCTGATGGCTGAGGATGTCCCGAAGTTCAGCTCTCTCGTGGAGGAAAGAAGCCTCTGCTTCCTGTTTCAGAAAAACGTCATATAGTTTGTTCTGGCAAAGAAACAATGGTGACTGCACAGGAGAAACCAGGCAGGCCTGCCTCCCAGATGGACCGAGGTGGCCACCACCAGCCATGGGTTAGACTCAGCGCCCAGGCACTGTCCCAGGGGTGCTCTGAGGACACCTCCTTGCCTTCAAGGCATTCTCGCCAAAGATTCACAATCTTTATCTAGTCATCGGGAAACCCAGAGACCTGAGCAGGTTCCTTCCAGTCTTAAGAGCACAAAGGATAAGGGCCAACATAAGATCCTGGACAGAAGAGGAGTACTGGTGGAAAAATGAGTGAAACCTGGATACAGTCTGGAGTTCTGCTAATGGTGATGGAACTCAGTTTTGATGGATGCAACTGGGAGAATCCTGGGAGTGGGTCTAGACTCACTCCTGCAAAGTTTCTGTATGTCGACAATTATTTCCAGAGAAAAAGTTAAAATGTACCCTGAGGCCCGGTGGAAGGAAGACCCCAGAATGCCTGGGTGGCTTTAAGCCAGGGCGACCTGCAGGCTTCTGGGGGCTCATAACCTTCTGGAAATCATGAGCAGGAATGACAGAGCACTTCTGAAAACTCACATGGTTTCTGGGAAGAGGACCCATTGCTTTGATCAGATTTCCACGGTGGTTTGAACAGGAAGGTCACAACCCACTGGCTGGGATGGCCTCAGTTTACAGAGGAGGGGGACGGGGCTCCCTTGAGGTCACAGGTGGGGAGGGTCTGGAGCCCAGTGGCTGACCTGCTCACAGTGAAGTTCTTATCCACAGACAGCAGCTTCTGCAGAGCCTCCTGCTTCTGTTTGCACAATGATGGGGGCTCTCATGCCCTGGGAATGCACCCTCTTCACCTGCAAAAGGCTTTCTTCCCAATATGCTGTGCAAGGTCAAGAGAGGAGGAGACAGAGGCTATTGGAAGAAGGAGGGTGGCTAAGGACCAGTGTTGCCAGTTGGCCATATCTCTGTCTGGGAAAGATACTGAATAAGCTGCTTGAGCTACTTCAGGCCTTCTCCCTTCAGGCCTAGCACTCTTATTCCCACAGCGTGAGCAGGCTGGGAAAATGAGAGAGGGAATTGGGTGACCAAGTCATTCTGTGAGGCAAGCATCTTCCACCAGGAAAGCCTCTTCCCAACTTATTGTCATCTCATTAACAATTATTTATTGAGTCCATGCAAACTACCAATGATCCTTCCTTCCACCCATCTCCCATCCATCCTTCTCTCATCCATCCACCCTCTGTCCATCCACCCACCATCTATCCATCTTCTGTCTGTCCATTAATCCTTTTAAGCATCTAGAGCTGAGAGTCTGTAATGAGCCATAAACTAAACTCGAAACTAGGAACACGAGTTGAGCTAGAATGGTCAAGGTGACCATTCTCAACAGCTAAAGTAAGAAATCTGAAAGAAAGATGATTGCTGCCCCACATGATGAAGTTTCCAACAACCCAGGCTTTTGAGAGTTGAAGAGCTACCTGTACCAGTGGTAACTAGGCAGAAGCTGGATGACTGGCCCACTCTCAGGTACAGAGAATCTTTGCACTGGGCTGGGGGAGGGTGTATCTGAGGAATCCTTTCATCTCTTTAATAGTTGCTCTGCTGCTGCAGGACAGGTTCTTTGCTTTGGGCTGTGCACGATCACCGGCCTTTGGGAGCTTACAGTTCATGAGGGAGAGAGTTGGGGGAATAAGGACACACACTAGGCTTGGCAACATGAGCTTTAGGGTATACCTGGAGTGGCTGGCTGAATGGATGAATGGGAGATGGAGGGATGGTGGATGGGTGGATGGATGGATGGACAGATGATAGATGGATGGTAGATGGGAAGATGGATGGGGTGAGTCCGGGGCAGATGAGGGAGTCCTGTGTAGCAAGAGCTGGGCATCAGGAGGAGGGCAGGAAGAGCAGCCCAATGAGGCCCATCCTGGGCACGGCCAGGGAAAGCCTGGGTATGGGGGGCTGGGTGTGGCCTCTGGGCTGGGCTGCAGTGGCCACTTTGCCTCTCAGAACTTAGAACTAAAGGAATCTTAGCAATTCCTTTCTTCCTGTGGCTTGTCAAGCACCAGGGATCACTTGGGGACTGAAAGAGAACTGCCAGGCATTGTTACTTTTCCATGAGAGGGCAAAACATACAAAAATGACTACCAGAATTTCAGAAAGAGAATTTTAACATAAAAAAACCTCTATTTCTAAAGTCCTATACGTTGAAGAAAGTTCTCAAAAAATCATTCCCAGGACCTTGTCTTTCACATTTTGCTGCAAAGCTCATCAGTTGGCCACTATTTATTGAGCACCAGCTGTATTCTAAGTAGACAAGAAGGCCACCACTTCTGTCCCCAAGCTGGCCTTCCCTGGGGGGGGGGGGGGGTCACCCAGGAGGCCCTATCAGTTACACTGATAGGAAAGCACACCTGGAGGCCACCCTGGCCCACCCCATGAATCTTTTACCACTGATGAGAGAACCAGCTCAGACAGGGAAAGGGCACTCTGCTTAGCCCCAGTAACATGTGGGGCTCAAGGAAGTTCAGCTACTGGCCCCAGGCTGCAGAGAGGGAGAACAGAGCCCAGATAGAAGTTTCTGGGAGAGGCTTCAGCACCCCCCAGCAAGGGGTCCAGAGACTCCACCAGGCTGTTTCCATGGCTGCAGCCCTGAGGGGGTGGAGGCCCCACCTACCCTGCAGGGCTCATGCCCCACTGCCATGGTGGGTAAGGGACACCTGCCTGTCCTCTCCTAGGAGAGGAGGGTTGTAGTGTGCTAATGCTGGACAAGGAGGACAGGTTACTGGGATGAGCCAATGGGCCCGAGAAGACGCTGCAGTGGCCCTTCTGAGAGACAAGGGTGACCGCAGGCAGTAGAGGTTCCTGGAAGGGAACTATGGCTCAGATGTGATCTCTGAGCAATAGGCTGTAGCTCCTGGGTTGTCCTGTCTGTGGGGCCCACCAGATGGCCTTCTCAGGAAGCTCTGCAGGGACAGGGTTGCCAAGCCCCACGTTACTACAGGCCTGCTTCACCTGCCGTGGGCCTGGAGCCACAGCTCTTGGGGACATCTGTATCTATAAAAGATCACAGCTGATTTTCATGCATCCCCAGCTGTCTAGTGCTAATCCTGGGGGAGGAAGAGGGCCCCTGGGATGAGCCCCCAGGCTCTACCAGGGCCTCAGGTTGATAAGTCCCCACACTAGACCGTGGCAAGACCCAGCAGGCATATGGGAGAGAGGAGCCCGCACGGAGTCTCTGACACATCCCCCGCCCAGGCTTTCCCCAGTGGGCTGTGTCTCTGACCCAGTCTGTATGTGAAGCCAGGCCCTTGGTCACTGACTTCTGGGACTCAGGGGTCTGGCTATTGTCACCTGGTGGCCAGGCAGGGACTCAGTCAAAGGTAGGGTGTGGTATGAGCTCCCTAAGAGCTGCAGGACCTCCTGGTCAAAATCTCTTCTCAGCTGACCTCCTTCACTGAGTGTAGCGCCCCTCCCCTCAAAGGGCTCCTGGGCTCCATCTCTCCTCTGGGCAGTGCTGACCTTTGAGCCTCTGTGGGGGCCTCCATGGGTCACTTTGCCCCTGCCTGACTATAGAGCATCATGGGGAGGGGCTCACAGAAAGAACTGGAGTGCCTCCAACCAGGCTGCACCCTCAGCCTCCCTCCCTGGGCCCCCCAACTTCCCCAGGTGGCTTGGGGCCTTACAGAGCCCTGTCCACCTGGCAGGTGAGGGGCTCAGGGCACTCCTAGAGCTTTCTGTGCATTAGCACCTCTCCCCCAATCAATGCCCCAAGACTGCGAGCAACCCGACCCTGCAGGATGAGGGCTGGCCAGCTCTACCCCTCCACAATGTCTACCTTCCCTGGTCCACAGCGATGTGGGCTGTGGTGGGGGGGAGTCACAATGGCATCTGTAATCCTGCATCCAGGAGCCACCTGAGAGCGGAATGCAGCTGCGCCCCCACTGCGGCCCAAGCCCCTGACACCGCCCCGCCGGCGGCACGGCCAGTGTCCTCTGATTACCTGCTGGGGCTAATGAATTTGGCTTTGTTGAGCCACTGTCACGCTGCCTTAGGCCCACAATGGCCGGTGATATTTTATATGAATTTCCCCCTTGTTGGCTATTAGGCCATAGCAAGCTGGTCATAGCAACCGGGAGGTATGTGTGGGGATGCTGTTCACACGCTGAACATGGCCCTCGGGCGTGTGAATCCAGCAGCATTTCACTTCTCTCTGTGCTTAATCTTGTTGTCCTGGCGGGCACATTGTACTCTGATCGGGGGCCCTGTGGGGTGTCCTAGGGTTTCTCTGGCGCCTTCACCCCCTCCCACTGGGGAGAGTTAATGATATACGAAGGTGCCCCTACCACAGAGCACTGAAACACTTTCTGATTAGGGGTCAGAGGTCACAACCTAGATTGGGAATGCTGATCCTCTCAAGGGCCTCCTCTTGGGGCCCTTCCTGAGCCCTGAGCCCAGCTCGTGCCTGCACCCAGCCCTCCCAGGTAGGTGGCAGACCACCTCTTGGAGCTTGGACAGGCAAAGGACTCTGCCAGGGAGGGGACAGGCTGTGCTGTCCCCTTCCTGCTCCTCCCCAGCTCAGCCCCCAAGGAGCAGAGGGGAGATTGGGGGACTGGGCTCACACCTGCTGAGTACTTGATTGATTCCCCCCCATCCCTGTAGACTGCCTAAGGGGCTCAGGGGCCCTGAGGAACTGATTAGCACAGGCTCCTGGCCCTGCTCACACTAAGGGCACAGAGAGCATGAGTGAATGCAGCCTAGCATCGGGGTTGTTGGGGTCATGGGAGGATGCAGCTGGGGCCACCCCCACCAAGGATGACTCGCCCCTCATGGCCCCTTCCACCACTCTCAGGTGAAATGCCCCACTAGTCAGCCCCTCAAAGAGCTGAAGTAGAGGGCCCTCTCACTTGCACCCTAGGCGGGCCATGTGCCAATGTTCTCCCCAGGGGCATGGCCAGCCAGCTCTCCTTCAGAGTGTCTGCTGAGGCTCTGAGCTCAGAGACCTGCCTTCCCTCTCCTGCAGCCTCCCCATCCCTTTGCCTTAGGGTCAAGGGCTGGCCAGCTTCTCCCCTTGTATTGGCCCGCTCTGGGGAAGCCGGCCCTCCAGTGCCCAGAACCTGACCAGGGTGGGGTAGGGGACAGATAAGCAGCAGTCCTGTGCCAGCCTCCATGCACTCAAAAATTCTTCAAATGCTTCTGCCCCATGATGCAAGTTAAAACAGTCTAGCTACCTTCGAAGCAGGAGGGGGGCACTTGTCCCGAGCCAGGGCTCACTTCTGTCGCCCAACCCCACCTTCCCCCACCAGCACATCTTTCAGGTCCAGCCCCAGGCCACGAAGGTGGCAGAGAGAGTGTGTGTGCATGTGTGTACTTCAAGCAGAAGCTGTGACCACACGCTCTTCCCCTGAGGTCCTCACACACACTGCACACGCACCCATACACCCTCACGTATGCTGTGCACATGCACACACAAGGCTGGGCCCTCCCCTTACCTGGCCCGGTGGTGTTAAGCTCTGTTCCATGAGGCTGCTCTCGTGGGGCCAGGTAGCCAGTGGGCCTGGCCATGGAGCCTGGGTGACCTCTGACATGATCAGGGGCTGCCCTGGCCCTAATTCAGCCAGACTGATTGCAGCCAAGGCCTCCAAAAGGGCCTCTAGGAGCTGGCCTCTCTCTGGGGCACCTGGCTAGCTCCTCCCCCCATTTCTTAGCCCTAACAGGCTAAGGGAGCCCATTGGGTGGGTGAAGGAGAGCTGGGCTTCCTCTGTCCCATTTAGAGCAAGTGGTGAGGGGCAGAGGGCTGAGGCAATTGTCATCTAGCAGAAAAGGGTAGAGGTAGGATATGTGAGGAGGAGGAATGGAGACTGGATAAGGGGAGCCTGCAGATCAAGGGACAGAGACAGGTGCTCAGATGTGGGGAGAATGACAAGGGGGGAGTGGACATGGAGCAGTGTAATGTGGTAGGAGCAGGTGTGAGGGTGTGGACGCAGCGGCAGTAGATGTGGGGGAAGTGGATATGAGGACCTGGATGTGAGGGAGTAGATGTGGGAGAGGTGAAGTGGGGAGAGTCAACATGGGACAGTGGACATGGGGATCAGGCATGGGAGAAGTTTTGTGGGGGCATGGAAGTAGGGAGGGTAAACCGTGGAAGGACTGGATGTGGGGGTTACTGGGGGCCAGACACTGAGGCTGCAGGAGTGTCCCTGTGACCTGTTGGTGCCTAGACTTCCCAGGAGAGGCTTTTGAGGAAGTTTCGAGGTGCAGAAGAGGAGGGCAGCTGCCCAGACCCTCGCACCTGCAGACACTGCCTTCCCCTGGAGAGCCCCTGTTAAACTCCATGTTGGGCTTACTTTCCTCACTTGTAACCATAGCTCTGGCTCATCTGTTGGGTGTTAGGATTCAATTTTCTGCCTGGTGTAAAACACTGAGCACTCAGCCAGAAAGCTCTGTGTGCATGTTCTAAAGGAAGAGAGAAAACTCTGAGAGCCAGCTCAGGGCCACCTCCCTGTGAGGTCTATCCACACAGGGATATCTGGGCCCACACTTTGCCTTTCAGTCACCCACTCATAGCCTCCTTACTAAGCACTCTCTACGTGCCAGTGCACACATTGAAAGAGCCCCTTGCATCTGCTGTGCACCTGCTGGGCGTACAGTGGGGCACATGAGACTCTGGTCCCAGAGAGGGATGGTGTTAGTGGGACACAGATGAACCTGGGAAATGCAGAGTAGCTCCAGGGGCTGGGAGCCACTGCCCAGGTGGGACCTGTGGACCGAGAAATGAAGAACAGGGAGCTAGACAGGATGAGGACTTTGATCATGGGGGCACAAAGGTTGCCCTTGTTTCAAACTGAGGGGCACAGTGAGGCAGGGTACGGGGGAGAGCAGTTCTCGGCAGGCAGGTAAGGTCTGTCACAGTGTCATCTGAAGCAAGCAGGGAGCAGAATGAGCTCCAAGAAAAGGCATGATGCTGTGATGCCCATGAAACACAGAAAGGGCTGGGTGGGGCATGGGGCCAACAGACCTTAGGGCTTCACCAGCCTTGCTGACTGAGGTGTTTATGGGTCTGAATGCAGCTGGAGGATTGCAGTTTGGAGCTGAGAATGACGGGAACCAATGTACCAATGTGTGAAGAAAGGGCAGAGCCTGAAGCCAGTGAGGGTGATGTTGTGCCCTAAGGGAACGATGGCTTACCCTAGGGGCCTCCAGGTGGGCACGCATATCCCTGTGGTGCATGGAAATGAGCCAGGGCCTTAGATGGCATGGGTGGATGAGGCACCTCCCTTGGGCTCCTGCCTCCCCTTCCAGGGCTGCCCTCTCCCACTCTGTCCAGGAGGAGACTCCTGGTCTTCCTGACATGTGTCCAGCCTGGCATTGGCTATGAAACTGGGGTCACAAAACCCTGTGCAAATCAGGCGTTTCCAGCTTCTTATTTTTCACAGGATGAAAGGGAATCCAACTGAGCCAGGAGCTGACAGATTTTTAAACTTTTATCAAAAGACAACAGATTTCTATGTGCTTTCTGGCATATATAACTCAAAAAAATGCAAGAAATCAAAAGATCCATTTCATGTACATATACTTTCCATATGACCTATTCATGTGAACTGGCATCTCACACTGAGATCTGTAAAGCCAAGCATTATACCCAGTAGGGAAAGACTGAAACCTCTTCTTCACAGAGCAGGATGAAATTAGAGTGCTCACTCTGCCTACTACTGCTCAACATTGTTCTGGAACCTCCAGCCAGGACAATTGAGCAAGAAAAGGAAATAGAGAACATCCAGATTGGAAAAAAGAAGGAAAACAGTCTTTATCAGCAAATACATGAAAACCCTAAGGCATGCACAAAAAGTATCAGAACTGATGACCTTCAGCAAGGTTACAGAGTATAAAAAACAATATTAAAAATCAACTGTGTTTTCTTTACCTGAGCAATAAATAATCTAAACATGAGATTAAGAAAACAATTCCACCCTGGCTGGTGTGGCTCAGTGGATTGAGCACCAGCCTGCTAACAAAGGGTCACAGGTTGTATTCCCAGTCAGGGCACATCCTTGGGCCTTCGGGCCAGGTTTCCAGTGGGGGGGCACATGAAAGGCAACCACACATGCTGTTTCTCTCCCTCTCTTTCTCCTCCCCTTCCCCTCTATCTAAAAATAAATTAATAAATAAATCATTAAAAAAGAGAAAAAGAAAAAACAATTCAACCTGCCACAGCATTGAAAAGAATAAAATACCTAAAGACAAATTAACAAAAGAAGTGCAAGACAATGTACACCGAAGGCAAAAACATCGTTGAAAGAAATTAAAGACCTAAGTAAATGAAAAGACATCTATGTTTGTGGACCAGGGGACAATACTGGTCCCCTGGTCCCACAACCAGGGGTTGCTCCTTAAAATCCAAGCTTTTTGCAGACTGATGAACTGACCCTAAAATTCACACAGGAAGTAAAGGGCCCAAACAGCCAAAACAAGCCTGGAAAAGCAGAACAAAGTTGGGGAACTCACACTTCCCAATGTTGAACTTAGTGCAGGTAATCAGGATGCATGCATCAGTGGGATAGACAGATGGACCAACAGAATAGAACAGAGCCCAGAAATAAACCCACATTTCCCTCTCCAGCTTCCAGGTGGGGTCCAGCCCCATCTGAGACAACCTTCCTCCACAACTGTATGGCAGCTTCTCCAGGGAGGATAGGCTTTTGCCTTCTTCCCCAAATCCTGCTGTTTCCTTTTGGGGCACTGGGAACCCTAGGAGTCCCCATCTGCGCTCTGGCACCAGGAACCCAGATGGCACTGGGACTGTGTCTGGGGCACCTTGGTAAAGGTCTGGGGCACATGGTGCAAGTGGTAAATATGCCTCTTGGCCCCACAACACCATTGAGCAAGGCACAGCATGGGTTCCACATAGGCAGCAACTGCACCACAGGCATGCTCGTTCACACATGCACACACATGCTCATGCACATGCACACACCACAATGATGCTCGCACACCCGAACACATGTGCACATGTGTGTGCACCATATACACAGACATGCCACACATGCATGCGCACAAGCTAAGCAAATACATGCATGCACACACCACACATGCTATGCACACATGGCTGAACATGGGCACACGTGTACTCACAGTCATTCACACCCACACCCACACAAATGCTTGCAAATGTGCATCACACTCACACATGCGCAGACACACGTGAACATACACATGCATGCACACACTTATACACACATGTCTTCACGTGCCTGATGTGCCACACTGCCCTGTGGATCTAACTCCTATGCACAGCAGTGGCCATCCCCACAGGGAGCTACTGTGTAATTACCCCTTACAGTAGCTCTGTGAAGTCAGCTGAGTAGAATTATTTTCCCATTTTGTGACAGGGATGCTGATGCTCCAGGAATTGAACAGACTTGCTGATCAAGGTCACGTGATGTGACCCCCTCACTCACAGCTCCAGAGAACATGGGCTCCCTTGGGGTGTGGTCGTGACCACCTGACATTGGGGATCCTGGGTGCTTGGGCAAACACTTTCAGGCCCCTCCAGCCCTTTATGCAGCATTCAGCTACACGCTTAGGACCCCTCCTCAGTGGGCCCCTGCTGCCTGCTGCGTGCACAATAGTCCCAGGACCTGGTGCATCTTCCTCCCAGATGTCTCTTATGTTTTCCCTTCCTCTGCTTTCTGAGGGTGCTGCACCAGTGCACATTCCATCCTTCATGCTCATCTCTCAAGGTGACTTTGACATGCCACCAAGGGTTGGGGTTTTTGTCTCCTACCCCAGAATCTGGATTGGCCTTTGAAACTGTGTCAACCAATAAATGTAACAATTTGAGGCCCCTGAAACGAGGTCTCAAAAGGTGATATGAAGTGACATCAGTGAAATAGAAGAGTAGGAAGTGCCAAGGGCCTGTCCATCCACAGAAACATGGAAAAAATAAGCAAAAACTGTCATAATCAACATTGTTATAACTTTTGAAAGGAGCCCAAGGTTTTCAGCAACCAAGCAAATTCTGAGTCAAGGTGACTTTGTCAAGGTAGGAGAGCTTCATGCTGTTCTTACTTGGCCATGGCCCACTAGGCTCCATGGCACAGTGAAGTCTTGAGATGGCAATCTTTGTTGTTTCCATGTGGGTACAGCAAAGGAGTATATGGAGTATAGTGGACATTTTCCCTGAGTATTTTGTCTGTTTTGACATGTCTGGGGTTTCCTGAAGGACTGGACTCTCTCAGTGGAGGATATTCCATGAAAATATTAAAATCAAATGAACCAGCCACTTTTACCTGGGGAAAAAGATTATAGTTGACTGCCTGGGAGGAAAAGCTGGGGAAAGAACTACTTTGGCAAATAAAGGCTTTGAAAAGCTCCTGTGCATCCTGAGAGAGCTAAAGCCACATGCATATCAAATGCAGGGTGCTTGCTCAGGAAGTATCTTAAGTTTTCATCTCCAGCTCATTTCCAGGCTCAGTGGCAGGTAGCAAAACTAAGGCAAATTGTGAGCAGACTAGCTAACAGAGAACGAGCACACAGCACACAGCTGATCTGCAAACACGAGAAGAGTATTTTTTGCTTTTTTTTTTTTCCAGGATATTAGGGAAATTTCTACCAAACCATTATTAGCTGACTACAAAGTAAAGAAACAGATACTTCAGAGACCACACATGACAAAGAATACAGTAGTTATAAATAGTTTTTAAAAATCACCAAACAAAAAAGCAAGTAGAACTCACAGCAAATACAACAAACCCTGAGGAGGAGCAAGAATCTGGTTTCCAAAGTTACCCACATTATAATTATTCCAAAAGTACAGATTTCACCAAAAGTCATGAGGCATGCAAAGAAAAAAAGTCTAGCTAAAATGGAGAAAATTTCCAGAAAAACACAAACTACTAAAACTAATTCAAGAAGAAATAGAAAATCTGAATAGATCTATAACAAGTCAAGAGGTTGAATCAGTAATTTAATACTTCTCAATGAAGAAAAGCTTATAGAATTATACCTAACACTTAAAATAGATCACACAGATCATTCTTAAACGCTTCCAAAAAAAGGAAGAAAAAGAAAAAAAAGAGGAAGGAAGAATTCCAAACACATCCTATGAAGTGATATCAAAACCAAACTACTGACGCAATATCCCTTACAAATATTGATGTTGAAATCCGCAACAAAATCCTTACAACAAACCAAAATATCCAGCAGATTAAAAGGATTGTACATCATGATCAAAGAGCATTTATCCTAAGAATGTAATAGTGGTTCAATGTAGAAACATCAACCGGTACTAACACACCACATTAATAGAATGAAGATGACACATAAACATTTGAATTGAAAAGAAAAAGATTTTTATATAATCCAACGTCTTTTCATGATAAAAACACTCAACATACTAGGAATAGATAGGAATTTCCTCTACCCAATAATGGGCATAAACAACAAACCCACAGCTCACCTCATACTCAATAATTAATGACTTATAGTTTTCCTCCTATGATAAAGGGCATAAATAACAAACCCAGAGCTAACAACATACTCAAAGTTGAATGACTGAAAGTCTCTCCCTGAGATGAGGAAGAAGACAAGGGTGAACAATCTCGCTACTCTTGATCCAACAGAGTACTGGAAGGTCTAGCCAGAGCAATTAGGCAGGAAAAGAAATACTGTAAAAGGTATGTAAATTGGAAAGGAAGTATTAAAATTATTTCTATTCACAGATGACATGATCTCATATACAGAAAATCCTAAAGACTCCACAAAAATTACCAGAGCTAATGAACAAGTTAAGAAAAGTTGTAGGATACAAGATCAAAACTCAAAAATTGGTGCTAGTTCTATATATTAGCAAGAACAATTTGAAACAGAAATTAAAAAAAACAATTCCATTTACAATAGCATCAAATAAAGTAATATACTTAGGAATGCATTAACCAAGGATGTACAAGACTTGTTCACTGACAACTACAAAACATTGATGAAAGAAATTAAGGAAGTCCTAAATAAATGGAACATACCCCACATTTAAAAATTGGAAGACTTAATATTGTTAAGATGGCATACTCCCCAAAGTAATCTACAGATTCAATGAAATCCCATCAAAATCTCAATAGCCATTTTTTGCAGAAATGGAAAAGCTAATTTTAAGATTCATATGGAACAGAAGGGACCCCAAATAACCAGAATAATCCTGTAAAAGAAAAACAAAGTTGGAGACTTATACTTTCCAACTTTAAAACACACTACGAAGCTATAGCAATCAAAATCATGTGCCACTGGCAGAAGGATAGACATATAGATCAGTAGAATGGAATTGAGAGTACAGAAATAAATCCCTACAACCTACTGCCAATTGATTTTTTGACAAGAGGCTAAGACCATTCAATGAGGAAAAAAGTCTGTTCAACAGATGGTGCTGGAATAGCTACATTTTCACATAAAAAAGAATGAGGTTGGACCCCAACTTCATATCATATAAAAAAATTAACAACATAAATCAAAGATTAAATGTAAGAAATAAAACTATGAAGCTGTTAGAGGAAAACATAGGTGTAAATCTTTGTAACCTTAGATTAAGCAATGTTTACTTTAATATGACATTTAAATAAATAAATTAGACTTTACCAAAATTTAAAAAATTTTGTGCATCAAAGGATACTGTCACAAAAATGAAAATACAACCTACAAATGGGAAAAATAGTTGCAAGTTGCATATCTGAGGAATGTTTAGTGTCCAGAATTTATGAAAAATTCTAAGAACTCAGAACAAGAACCACAAACAACCAAATTAAAACTGGGCAAAGAACTCAAAACAGATATTTCTTTAAAGAAGACATACAGATGTCTAATAATCTTGTAAAAGATGCTCAGTATCATTAGTCTTCAGGGAATTGCAAATAAAAATCACAATGAGATGCCATTTTGTATCCACTGAGATGACTAAAGTGAAAAAAAGGCAGAGAATAACAAGTGTTGTCAGGGATGTGGAAAAAAGGAATGCTTATGCCTTGCTGGTGGGAATATAAAATGGTGCAGTTGCTGTGGAAGACAGTTTGGTGGGTCCTCAAAAACTTAAACATAGAATTATCTTGAGAACAAACAATTCTACTCATCCACTGTAAAGGCTTTGAAAACAAGTACTCGAAGATAGTTGTACACAATTGTTCATAGCAGCACTATTCACAATGGCCAAAGGTGGAAATAACCCAAATATCCATCAATGATGAATAGATAGTAAAATGTGATATATCCATATAGTGGAATATTATTCAGCCATAAAAGGAATGAAGTCTTGTGACATGCTACAGTGTGGATGAATCTTGAAGACATTCTGCTAAGTGAAAGGAGTCTTTTTCTCTCTCTCCACCTCCCTCACTTCCCACTTGCCCGTGGGGCCCACCTACCACGTGGTAAGGGAGCCCAGGTCACATGCAGAGGTCACCTGTGGCTGTTCCTACTGACAGCAGCATCGACTGCCAGATGTGTGAGAGAACAGGGATGGCTGAGGGGCATAGACCATCCCTGCCTGTGTGTGCTGCACTCTGATTTGTTGGATGTACAACACATCATTATTGTTAAACCATCATGTTTTGAGAAAATTTGCTGTTCACCAAAAGTTAACCAACATGCAGCCCTCCTCTTCTTCCTCTTCTTCCCAAAATAACTGCTGGCTCCAGGATACTGGGCAGCTTCCCCCATGTGCCTCTTGCCCCCAATCCTCTCCCTTACTGTTTTTAAAAAAGTTCTCTCTAAGACTTGCCTGAAGCATCCTCTTGGAGCCGTACAATTGCCTTGGGAAGAGAAGCTGAGAACCTGCATGATCCTGTGTCCCTCCAGAGCTCCAGGAGCCCCTCAGAGCCAGGGACTATGGTCAGGGACCACACCAGATGCAGCCATCATGAGGTCTGCTCTCCTGTTGGAGGTGCTGCTCCCATGCCCAGCGCCAAGTGAGACACCAGGGCAGAGCAGAGCAGCTGGCTTGGGCCAGCCACATTCACAGGCTGCCACTTCCATTTGGAAGGCCTACCTTTGTCCAGCACAGGGCCAAAGATGGCCAGGCTATTGTTGATGGTGGTGCAATTCCACCGACGGCCTCGGAACTGGTGCTGGCACTCTTCGATGCTGATCCTGACACCCTCTGCCACGCTGGGCATGATCTCCACGTAGTTCCGGCAGAAGCGCAGCTGTTTAGGTACTAGGCCCGGGATACTGGCACAGAGGATGGGCTGCGTGCCCAGGGACGAATACTGGGGCCCAACAGCTAGGGACCTGGGGAGAAGGACAAGGATAACTAGTGAGTGGGATAGCTGCCTTGGAGGGAGCACAGGGGCCTTTTCCTTTGTGCACTCCATGGTGAGACATGCTTGCACTCCAGAGGTGGCCTGTCCCTACACTGTACTGGAGATTTGACACAAAACCTTAAGATGTGGGAAGTGAATCAAGAAAGATGGAGGCTCGTTGCCCCAAGGAGGCGCTGCTGGTCCAGGGCAGGAGCGGTGGTAAGATGGGCACAGCAGTGGCAGAATCACACACCCTCTGTGCCAGCCCAACAGAAATAAAAACATGTGTCCCAAGGAAGATGTGCTCAAGAATACTCCCAGGGCTGTGATCGTGAGCACAAACCTAGGAGCTGCTGCATGTGCAGCACGGGCACGTGAATAACAGACAGAGCTTCTGCAGAGAGAAGCTCTGTGAGACAGAGGAGCCAATGCGGCAGAGAGGCCTGATGCAGGTGCCTGAGCTCCACCTCTCTGAGACAGAAGCTGCCCACGCCATGGGTGGGGACAGAAACCAGGGCGGTGGTTAGGCACACAGTAGGATGGGCCTGAGAGGGGCAGAGAGAATGTTTCTCTGGCTGCAGAATGGTCCCCACTACCCCACAGGTACCTGAATTTAAACTAAGTAAAATGACATCGAAAGAGAGAAAACTTGGTTTCTCAGCTGTACCAGCCACATGCGGCTCAAAGCTACCATGGTGGAGGGTTAGATATGGAGCATTTCTGTTCCTGCAGAGAGTTACACTAGACCACAGTGACAGACTGCTCTGTTTGATGGGGAGTTGATTACACATGTGTTTGTGTGTCAGAACTGATTGAACTATGTCCATTTTACTGTAGTAATTGCACCTTGGTTTCAAAAACCACTAGGTCCTCTTGGCAGGAGGAGGGAGAGAGAGCTTCTCTAGTCTGGCACGTGATGCATAGTCCTTCCTCTGTGGAGGTGAGGTGTCTCCCTCCACAGTGGTTGGTGGTACTTGCAGGCAGAGCTCGGCATCTCTTCATCTCAGGGTGGATGGTATAATCTTTTCCATCAACTGCTAATATCACAGAGGGTCTGCAGGGCCTCTGGGAAGGGGCTGCAGAGACCTTCAGGCTCACAGAAGAGGCCCCAGATCCAGGAGGCCCCCTGTGTGGATGGTTCTAGGGGACCAGCATCCAAGGCTTCTGAATGCATTGTTGCCAGGGATCTGCTGACTCTTTGCTCACTCAGGCCATGGGCTGTGCACACACTGTCCTCTTTCTCCTGAGGGAGCCCCCTCCTTCCTCTGGATTTCGGGGTATAGGGTGTCCCAGTCCCAGACCCTGGACCCTCGCCTATCTGGAAGCTTGCTAGCTGAGCTGCAGGTGGGAGGAGAATGAGGACATGGGAGCTTCACTGATGCCTCTGCCAGAACTACTAGAGGTTCTTACTCAGCACCTCCTCTCCTCTGAGGGTGGAGCACTCTGAGAAGAAGGGATGAAAGCTTCTGTGTCTCTCAGCAACCGCATATTCCCATGATGATACTGACATTTGGTAAGTTCTACTCTAAGTCTAACTTAGTTCTATCTAGCTTCCATGAGAGACATTAGAGAAACAAACCTGCTCTCTGGAAGCACAAAGCAGATCCTACCATCTTTCTCACTCAAGCCAGCTCATTGTGAGGCATGAGGCCCGTGCCTTCCAGCCCCTGAGCACCCATGCCTTCCATAGCTCACCATTTCCTCATTGCACAGCCCTGCTAGGATCTGGATTTCCCTGCCACCACTCACTCCTCTCACAGCCTGAGGCTCTGTACTTCTGCCACCTCAGCCTCCCTCCTACAAGGGCTCTTGTCTCACTCATCCCAGCTGCTGCATGGAGAACTTTCTCTGCTTGCAGAGCCCTGCTTCTTGGCCCTCGGCAGGCAACACATATACAGTTCCGCCTTATTAGTTAGCCAGCTGGAGAGTGGGTGACTTCTCCCTGGAAGTCTCGAGTGTAGGGTCTCCCACATGTGATGTCCTCTCACCCCATGCCCTCCTGTCCAACCCCCTCAACAGCCTGTGTGTTTCCCCTATTCCTGGGCACCCTCCTGCCCTCCAGACCCTGCACATCTCTCGGGGTCAAACCCGTCTCTTTCAGAATGTCCACTCATTTTGCAGCCAGATGCCCTACCAAAGCCAGGCTTCCTTCCCATGGGTGCCTCGCCTTCTGAAGGGAGACCTGGTGCTTCCAGACCAGACTCTTAGCCTCTTGGGTCCCTCGCACGTCCCCACTCTGATATGCCAGAGTGCTCCCTGTCCTGTCTGTTACCTGCTTGATGTGTTGATGAGCCACAAATTGCCATGACCTCATGCCAGACACCACAGGCCTCACCTTACCCCCATCTCAGTCTGTGTCTCTGTTGTGGCGTGCAGTGGGTTGGCAGGGAGGGGCAGGCTCATTCGTTGACTCCTTGTGGAGCCCTGTTAGTGCTGAGCCAGGCTTCACTCTCCCAGGTTTCTCTCGAGACTCCTTCATAGTCTCAGGACCCCAAAGTTTCCAGAAAGGCTAGCCATCTGCTCTTACCCAACTGTTTGGTCTTTCCCCTCTGGGAAGCTTCCCATAACCTGCACCTGGCTCTCTTGCACCTTGCCCTATAAGCATGGCTCTGAGTGGGGCCCATGTGGGCTGCCTCCACCATCTCTCAGGGACCCTGTGGCAACCTAGTGCTTGCCTTCTTGGTGGACAACATGGGGTCAAGTGGACAGATGTCAGGATGAGCAGAGAAGTTGGGCCTGGCCTGGTGCTCTGGCACAGGGCATGGGTAGGACAGGGGAGGCAGTGGGGCAGGGGGCAGAGAAAGTGCGTAGCTAGCCTGCATGCCCCCATCACTCTTGGCCACTTGGGTGTGGAGAGCCATGAGGAGTAAAGCCCAGACCCTGATCCTGCTTGCCATACCCCCTTCCTGTCCAGTCCGCTCCAGCCCATTTTTGCGCCACCCACCCACCAGATGGTCTTGTCCTGGCTCCAGAAACTGCACAGCCTGTGTGGGCGCTGTGTGAAGATGGCTCTGCCTGCCCCAGGCCAAAGTCAGCACCTGTTTCCAAACCTTCATGCCCCACTCCTGACGAGGAGCAGGTGCTGGGGGCTCCACACGGACGTCTCCAGACCAAAATCCTTGTAATGGCATATCCATTAGGCTGCATGCCCATCCCACTGGACCCGCAGCACCAGCGGAGGGTGCACCCTTGCCAGTGAGTGGGGAGACGCAGGTGCTGAGGCCCGGGAACCCTTCACTGGCTGGGTGTCCAGCGGGAGCAGTTGGGGAGGAGCCCTGTGGCTCAGGCTCCTCTAGTAGCTCCAGGGGTGACTCCCGCAGGGGCCCATCTCTCACCAGGAGGAAAATTCACACAGCTTTTGAACATGTTTTCTGACTTAGAGACTCAGACAGACAGAGAAGAGGACCCTATCTCTCTCTCTTTGCCAGTCTCAAGGTGCTGGCCCCATGCCAGATGTGAGGCCAGGATGCATTGTGGGTGGGGCTACAGGAGGGTGGAGGTGCCCACCCTAGAGCCCCACAGCCCCACAGAGAACCAAGTGCCTGCACCACCCTGGCCTTCCCCACCACCCTTCCTGCCTTCAAGTCAGGGCTAGGGCAGGAAGAGTGGGCCCACCCTGCTTCCTTCATACCCCATGCCACTACTCTGGGAGATGCAGAGAGGGTCTCTCTGGTTCACAGCCTCTCCCCAGCTCATTCCTGTAGATGCTGAGTCAGCTCCCACCTGCCTCCTCCTGGCTCTCCTCTGGGCAGGCCCTGGCTCGTCACCTTCCCAAGTGAGGCCAAGGTGCCAGTGGCTGCCAGCCCAGATGCTGCTCCAGCTGCTCCAGCCTCCACCAGCCCTAGCTGGATCCCTCTCCTACCCCATTATTTCTTGATTTGCTTCCAGAAAGGCTTCTCTGTCCCAGAGCCAGGTGGCCAAGGGGACCTGGGCAATGCAGACCCTTCCTGAGAAAGGCTGAAAGTCAGGGGCGGGGGGGTTCCCTTCTTACAGGGGCAGGGCCATGTTGAGCAGGAGAGGGGCAGGGAAGGGCCAAGGGGTCTAACTGGGCCACCAAATGTTGGTTGGGTCTTAAAGGACAAATTGAGTCATTTAAAAAATCATATAAGCCCTGGCTGGATGGTTCAGTGGATTGAGTGCCAGCCTTCAAACCAAAGGGTCACCAGTTCAATTCCCACTCAGGGCACATGCCTGGATTGTGGGCCAGGTCCCCAGTAGGGGGCATGTGAGAAACAACCACATATTGATGTTTCTTTCCCTCTCTTTCTCCCTCCCTTCCCCTTTCTCTAAAAATAAATAAGCAAAATATTTAAAAATAAATAAATTAATAAAGAATCATATAAAATTTCAAACATGTTCACTAATCTTATGTGGTGATCATTTTGCAACATGTACACGCATTTTATCAAATCATCATGTTGTACAATGTCACGCACGTATCAATGCATCTCAATAAAGCTGGGAAAGCATCCATACTGCACACACCCAGGACCCAGATCTCTAACTAAGGAGAAGGTAGACATGGTGTTCCTGCTGTGTGTTCAATCAGTACTTGGAAACCATGGTCTGTGGGTCCCTCCAGCTACACCCTTCCAGGAAGAAGTGGGGAACTCTGGGCTGGGGCTGGATGGGAACAGCCTCCATCTGCAGTAGTGGCTGTAAGGGGCTCAGTCTCCCAGGACCACCATGTACTGGCCTCTCTGAAGGTCTCCTAAGGACTAGAGGCAGCACCAAGTGGGACAGGAGCAGGGAAAGGATGCCCATGGAGACACTGGTGAAGCTGGCTGTGTGTGGCTGGTGGCACCGTGCAGGAGGGCTCTCTCCTCTGAACAAATGTGCTTGCAGTGCAAGATGTGAGTGTGAAGGGTAGTGGGTGCAGCATGGAATGGGAGGATGGAACTCATTGTGAACCAAGAGGAGGAGACACAGTTGTGAGGAAGCAGCAGACTGACATGCAGTTGCAGCTGCAGCACAGGGCTTTGATTCAGGAACGAGTGTGTCTTCTTGTTGGGCCGATGCCAGGGTGGAGAGCACCAGGGCATGTTGTGATCTCTGCCCCACCGTCATCTGAGATGAAAGTAGCTGCTTTCTCCTGGTGACACTGGCTCAGAAATTGCCTGCACTTCGGCAGTTTGCCTCCACATTGGTAACTGAAGACGAGCCCAACCTCAGCCAGCAGTGGGCAAAAATACAGGTGTCATCCATCCCCTCTGCCCCACGGGCATCTGCAGGCAGCTGCGTGCTGTGGGGGAGCAGCTCGTGGCTCCCCCTACCTCACTGCCCAGCAAGCCCAGACCCTGACACACCCCTGAGTCCCCACCCTGCTGCCCAGACCTCAACAGGCTGCAGACCAACTTGCTTCATCGCCAGAACCTATGGTGCATGGCGTGATGTCAATCAGGGCCCCACTTGCACAGTTCTGGCAGCACAAACTCCACCTGGGGGTAAAATCTGAGTCCCAAGGAGCTGTTGTGGCTCTGTGAGGGACTTTCTGGCCACCTCTGGGGACCAGAAAGTGCCCCCCAGGAGGTAAGAATGACTAGGTGGACAGCAGCAAGTATGTGGGGCTGGTGCCCTCACCATAAGGACCTGATTTGCCAGCTAGGTGAGGCTAGGAGCACTTTGATTTTGTCCTCATGAGATCTGGAGCAAGAAACCCAGACAAGCCCCCCAGCCTTCACTGGCAGAGAATGAACTAATGAATAGGTGATGCCTGAGGCACGAGCCTGGTCACTTGTCACTCACCGCAGGCTATTGTGCTCCTGGCAGCTGCCTCTGCTCACAGGCCCAAAGGGACAGACCCTCATGGGCTACTGGGCCTTCCATGTGCAGTCCGAGGGTCCGTGCCAGTGCTGCCTTTGCCAGGCAGTTGCCAAGATCTTTAGCTAGCTCCCTCTGCCAGCTTGCATCCCTAGGTCCATCACTCCCCACAATTCCCAACCGCCACCCCCCCCCAGAGGCTTGTTATTTCTTCCTTCTTAAGCTCTGGCACCGCTGAGGCCTCTGCCTGCAGTTAGCCACTGATAAACCCCTTACCTGGCCCACCTGCCCTTCACCATCACCTGTGTGACCTTGGGCTCAGTTCTGCCCACTCTGTGACTTTCTTCAACCTGCACAAACTGCAGAGGCAGTGTCCAGGACCCTCCCAACTGGGAGGCCGTGGCTCAGAGGAAGACACCAGCCAGCAGACAGCTGCCTTCTCACTGTGTCCTCATGCAGCAGATAGAACGAGCTCCGGTCTCTCCTTGTTCTCATAAGGACACTGACCTGACTGTGGGGGTTCCACCTCCTAACACTTCGCACTGTAGGTCAGAGCTTCAAAGCGGGAATTTGGAGGACACAGACAAGCAGTACATGACAATGAGTAAGATGCACATCAAATCAGTAAACAAACCCCACCAGCCACCACTAAACCTGCACATCTCATTTCCATCATGGAAGCGTTGTCAGGGGGTCAGCTGAGGCAGCCCCTGCCTGTGCCCAGACTGGTGGACTCTGCCTGCAGCCAGGGCACCCTCTGTGCTTCGGCTTCTCTAGCTGACACACCAGGCGTCTGGGTGAGAGTGAGGTCCTGCTGGGGTAGTCCCTGACCTGCCAGCGTGTGCACCAGAGGACCTGCCAGAAACTTGAGTTCCTCAAACCTGCTGGGTCAGAAACACAGCCTGGGAAAGGGTTTCTGGTTCTGGGTCACTGAGGGTGTGTCCGGCTCTCAGTCCTGGGGCTGCGAAGCCTCCCTGCTGGTGAAGAGACCCTGAAGCCTCTTCAAGTCCACACTCTTGGACTGCCACGGCAGCCAGGGTTCCCCTCTGGTTTCTGCTTCCAAACCCCAAGACTTCTGGAGACATCCAATGCTACCATTGAGACAGTGGGTTCAGTTTGACCCAGGAGGATATGTCTGATCTAGGTCAGGAGTGGTGCCAGACATGGATCTCTATGGCCCCATCCACTTCCCTGGCACAGCCATGTGCCTCCCTCTAGCCCAGTGGTCCTGGAACCAGAGGTGAACAGGTCACTGGGGCCGGGCCCACATGTCCCCTCAGAGACACCTACAAGAGGAGGAGGCGTCAGTGGTGACTGTTCCAGAAGCCACGTGGTGGGAAGGATGATGTCTGGCCACAGGGCAGCTTGCTCTCCAGCCTGAGGGGACAAACTGGAGTCTCCATCCAGCATTAATAAGAGGGGTTCTCAGGAGGGGCCTCAGTGTGAAACTAGCCTCATTGACCTTGGAGCCCGGGCTGAGCTCTTGCCTGGAGTCTACGTGGCAGGTTAGTCCTCCAGTCTCCCCTGGGGTCCAGATGGGGATGAGGCCTGGCTCAGGAGCCACTCACAGGAGAAATGGCTGAGTTCATGTGAGCATGGTAGTAGCATCTGAAATCCCTTACTCCTCTTTTAACCCAGATCACAGCAAGGGCCTGGCCCTGCCTCAGGGATACAATGCATTCCCCCTTCTTCATGGTCATTGCCACTAAAGGACATTCCAGCTGACACCACTTGGGGGCTGCCAGCCCTGCCCTGATGCCCCCTGGGATTGTGATCCTGGGGGCCTGGAAACCACAGGAGCATGAGGGCTCTGCCCACCCAAGGAGAGGTTGAGAGGCTGCTTGCCCTCGCCTCACACACTTTCTCCATCCGTCCCGGTCATGTGACTCACCTGTGAGGAGGCCTGCATTTCCCTCCCTCTGCCAACCTGGAGGTGCAGGATGGCACTCCAGGAGTACCCACACCCCCGCAGAGAGGTTATAACTTTTAACTGCCCAGCTGGACACCATACCCCCAAGTCCCACAGGCCTCTCAAAATCAGAGGGTCCCACACTGAATGCACCCCCAGACTGGGCTCTGAGCCTTTACCCTGGATCTCAGCTCAAAAGAGACCCTCCCTGCAGAGGGGCCAACAATCAGACAGAGCACACCCATGCCACAGGCCTGAGTCACTGCTGGCATCATCACTGAGAAAGTCCCCGAGATTCAGAAAACACTTAACAGACAAGGTAAGCCCTACAATGCAGAACACTAACAGTTCTGCGTAGTATTTTTAACCATGAGTAAAAGGACAAGAACCCACAGTATTAAGTCTATGAGATGACAGACTTTTTTCCAAGGTGAGGAGTCACTTTCAGCCCAGAACACACCACATGCAAAGTGGCCCGTAGGCTTGGTTCCAGCAGCGTCAGGGCCACATGGACCGCACCTGCTACTAGCCCTGGTGGTTTCCTTCCTCCTCCTTTGCTCACCGCTATTGAGGATGATGTTGCTGAGGGGCTGGGCGCCTTGCCAGACTATTTTGCTTAGAGTAGAGGTGGCGCTGATGTGACATGCATGGGAACAGGCCACTGGAATCCAGTCTGGCTAATGGCCTTCACCATGTAGATTTTACTGTAACTTTGTGGTGGTGCCAGAGGACAGAAGAGGCTCTGGGCAGAGCACGGATTTCCAATTAGAGGGGCTGGCCCTGTGCACCCTCCAGGTAGGTCTGGATCAGGGTCAGGATCTTGGTTTTTTTGAATCCTGGCCATGAGGATTTTGAGGGGTCTGTGGGCAGGGGCTCGGCTGGGCATAGAAGGCAGGATGTGGGCACCAGCTCTGCCATTATTCTCAGGTTTAATTGATTTTGCCTTTCTTCTTTTGGGTCTCAGTTTCCCCCTCTCTCTCAGGAGGCAGGGGCCACATTCTATCTGAGGCTCCCAGAGCAAGGTGAGAAGTGGGAAGGTAGGTCCTTTGTGCCTTTGTGGCCCTGGGCACATTCCACCCCATGTTATCAGGCCACTTCTCCCAGGAAGCTCTCTATTCCCCAGTCCTGTTGTCTGCCTTCTCATCCTGCCAAAGCTGGCCACCACTTCCCACACATCCTACCACATCTGTGCCATGAGGTGCCTTTCCCAGAGGGCAAAGCTGGGTCTTCTCTTGTCCTTTGAGGGCACAGAGCTCTGTCCAGGCCCTGGTGGAGTGAGGAGGTCCTGGGGCCTCTGCTGCCCACCCTGCAGGGTCTCTGGCTTGGGGGTCCTGGTTTGTGCAGGGGGTGTCCCCCGTGAAGATGCATGAGGCCTCCAAAGCACTTGTCCTGGTCGGAATCACTATCTGCTAAGATCAGAGCCTCTCCACGGGAGGAATGAGGTTCCTGTCCTGTGATCTGAAGCCCTAAGTGAGGGCTGCTCCCCCTGAGGGTTGATGGCTACCCAGCTTAATGGGTGGACTCTGCTTCTTTGGGAGGAGCTGTCCAAGAGCCACAAGGAACCAGGGCTCCCCCATTGGGGCAGACCTGCCCCAGTAACCTCCAGGTTGTGCCCACCGAGAGTACCTCAGGAAAGGCAGCATGCTTCCCCTCTTTCTTCTACTTGGAAGACCCCTCCCCAGGAGCATGAGTCTTCTTCATGGGGAGGGTCAATGGGAAAGGGGTCCCAGGACCCCTTTCCCTGCCCAGTGTATGACCCTGCCTATAGCCCTCCCAGCACCCCCAGCCCACCGGGCCAGCAGGCATTACTGACACATACTTTGAGCAAGTCTCAGCAGGTGGGCAGAAGCTCGCGTGCCCGCGGCCAAGCATTTGCCCGCTTCCCTGGGCGGCAGCGGCACGTTTTGTCTGGGAAGGAATGTGGAAGCGCCAAAGCGTGAAACACCTCCAGGGTGTCACCTGTGGAGGCTTGGAGGGAGACCGAGGCAGCACTCCCTGATGAGTCATGGGCACCCGGCCCAAGAGCAGGGAACTCAGAGGGGGGCTGTGGGAACATTCAACTATGTCCTCATGTTCCCCAGCTCAGGTCACCCCATACAGCTTCTGTTTTTTATAGGAAAGATTCCATTGGTTCATTCACTCATTTATTTGTTCATTCAACAAAATCTTACCAGAATTTTCAGAAGGAAAATGGCCAAAAAAGGAGGAAGAAAGAGTCCCATCATAGGGTTCCACACCGGGTGATGCAGGGACATTCCTGTGCCAGTTCTACAAAGGGAGGGACAGGGTGAACTGGGAGGGACAGAGTGAACAGGCTGCTGGGCCGGGCCTGTTTCCCCACAACCTGTGACTGGTCAGGTCCTTGTCCAACCCAGCATGGGTACACCAGGCAGGGTTGTCCCTGCTGTTTGTGCCAAGGCATCTCTGCAAGGCCCGCCCAGTACAGTGCACGTCTGACACCAGCCGCTGAGCAAACACGCTACCCAAGTGGCGGATTGCACCTGGTAGAGTTTAGGGACATTACCAGGAGGACTGTCAGTGGCAGTGGTGGAGCTCAGATGTCCAGGAACCCACACTGCAGCAGGCTGTCCCTTTCCACACCTGCAGGGCAGCCCACCACCTCCCCAAGCACCAGGACTGGTATTGCTCTCAGACCCAGGAGCTCTCCTACTCTAAGCCAAAATCCACTTCCTGCAGCCTCTGACCCCCACCTCTCACACCCAGCACAGGACTGTGGGCTCCTGACACTTCGCAACCCTCCAACCACACTTCACATGGGCACATACAAGGCCTCACATTTGGTTCAAAAAATCCAAACGCAGTGCTGGGTGGAGAAGCAAAAGGGCAGCGGTCCACTGGGCTGCCTGCCACAGGGAGCTTTGGGCTCAAGGCACACATAGGTAGGTGCTTTTCAAACTTACTAGAGAACGACTTGCACTTGGAGTCTTTTAGAATCTTCTCACCCACTATAAAATACCCAAACCTGCAGCAGTGCAGGCACTGCTGGGATATCCCCATGCACATACTTTCAATTTCTGTTCTTATTTCTTCATAGATGACTTGCGGACCACATTCTACATATAACTGACACCTGCTTGGATAGGCAGCACACCCAGGCCCTGCTCTACTGTCCTGGGCCACACCTGTGAGACAGAACCCATTGCCTTCCATCCTGCAGGCTGGAGACTTGCCCTGGGCCCACTGTGAAGAGTGTGATTTGAGTGATTCCCAGCCCCCCTGAGACTGTTCCTCCCAGATGTAGGCATCCTGTTCTCCTGCCACAAAGCATTCTAGCAGGTTTATGCAAATAAAACAAAAAATCACTCCATAAAAAGTGATAATGAGACCAGTAAAATGGAGGGCAGCCCACCCTGAGAAAAGCTGCTACACCCAGACCCCAGATAGAGGCCTGGATGTTTGGGTGGCTAAGTCAGAAGGATGGATGTGAGGGTGAGTGAACCGCACGGGCTTGTGAAGGATTGAGATGAGGAAGATCTGACTTGGCAGTTGTGTGAACCAGTGTTCTGACCGTATAGATTTTACCTGTGGCCATTTCTGACATTGCCCCTCAGTAAAAGGATGTCTGTTGGTGGTTCTGTGGGGAAATGCTCTTTCCAGGATCCCAAGACCCTACACTACTTGGGAGTCAGCTGGCATCTGGATTTTTCTAGTTTTATAGTCTAGCTACCACCATCGCCAGCTTCAGGGGTGCAGAGAGAGAGAGACAGAGAAACAGAGAGACAGAGAGAGGGGAAGGGAGAGAGAGAGAGAGAGAGAGAGAGAGAGAGAGAGAGAGACCAACAGCCAGTGAGACCCAGAAAGTAACAGAGAGACAAGGACAGAGATGTGCTAGCTACTGCCATCATCAGCCTCACGGTGGCATGGGCGGGGGGGGGGGGGAGAGGGAGAGGGAGAGAGAGGGAGAGAGTGACAGAGACAGAGACACAGAGAGAGAGACACACACACACACACAGGGCAGAGGAAAAGGGAAGAATTGGAGAGAGGCAGGGGGCAGGGCTGCCTGGGCAGGCACACGGGGTACAGTTCACAGAGGCAGGGTAAGCTCAGGAAGTCTTGTCCACTTGGGCCCTGCCTGTCTGAGAAGCCTCAGAGATTTGCTCAGCCCTCCTCCTGATCTTCTTTCCCCTCCTCCTGCTCCTGCTACTGCTCCTCGATCATGCTCTGAGGTTGAGGATCCTGGGTGGCACTTCTAGAACTCTCCTTCACCTGCTCCTTAACTCAACACACACCTTCACCCTACGAACAGTGGGCCCCCCTGAGGGAAGTCTATATCCCACTCCCAGACTGAGAAGATCCTGTGTACCAGGAGCTTGTGGGGCCAGCAGGAGGGAGGTCCATCACAGAGGAGGTTCTGGGGTGTGGGGGCAGGTAATGGCCTTCCTTCAGAGCCAGAAGGAGAAAGAGGGCTGGACACACACTCTTAGCTGGTGTCTGCATGCCTAGGAGTGTGAATGGGCAGGGTCTGGTGAGGAGGGTGGGGAGGCCAGGGAGAAGGGGAAGCAGGGAACACATCTCAGGCCTCTGAGCTGGCGCAGCAGTGGGAGAAGTCCGGTTTCAGTCTCACACTGCCCTGCTCAGCTGGTTGGGGCAACACCTGACCCAGGGCATGGCCTCTGTGCTGGGGAGCCTGGGGTCCAGCAGGGACTGGTGAGGGGCAAAGCAGCAGGAAGGGGTTCTCTACAGGCAAAGGGAGATAGGCTCTCTATGTGGGTACAGCCAGTGTAGTAACCCTGGGCAGTGGGTGTGGGATTGGCTCAGAGGGCAAGGATGGAGGCTGAAGAGGGCCCTGGGGCCCTGGCCATGCTACTGGGGGTGGGGAGTGGGGGATTTACAAAATCCCAGCACCCAGACAGGGGAAGTGGCAGGAAGGTGCCCAAAGCACAACAGGGAACACCATGCCCACTGGGGCTGCTCTCCGCAGGGTCCATGCCCCCTGGACTCTGGTGCCAGTCCTGTGTACCAGGGGCCTTCCACCTCACTGATTCTACAGGCAAGCAGCCCGGTGAAGGGGTACTGGCCACAGGGTCAGGTGCCATGGCTGTGTCCCTTCTCCAGGCCTCCACCTCTACCTCTCACACACGAACACATGCTCCTAGAGGTCTCTGCCACTCTTAAGGTCCTGGTCTGAGGGCTGTTTTGCTTTACCACACTTTGAGATGGTCCTGAGGGGCCTGTAGCCCTTCAAATTCCTCCAGTAGCACCAACTCCTCCTCTCCCTCCACCCTCCCACCAAGAGCCACACCAACTTCAAAAGCCTAATTACTCCTGATTTGGGCTGTTTCCTGGTGGCTTCTCAGGTGAGAAAGTCCCCATCCCTTTCACTTTTATATGTGAGCTGCAGGGGTGGGGTGAAAAGGGATGGGACAGTGGTTTCCTTTTGGGGAGGGAGGTTCAAACTGAACAGCCAATTAGGAAGGCTGGGTGTGAAGGTGAGAAATTATAAAGGAAGGGTCCCTCAGGCCCCCTTGGCAGGGGAGGGTGGGCAGGAGAAGGGAGGTGCCACCTGTGGGAGCTCCAGCAGATAGTGAAGACAGAGGCTGTTCCTGCTGTGAACCCCCATCTTTCCATGGGTCTTCCTCTGTTCTGCCTGTGTGCCCTGTGGACACAGTGTCCCTCCTGTGTCCAGCTGGCCTGGGGGCAGAAAGAACACAGGAGGGGGAATCCGTGGGCCCCCAGGAGCCCTGAGGTTTCGTCCACCAGACACACTTCTTTTCAGGGAATGGAGAATCACTGAGTGTGCAGGCAAAGTGGGGTTTCATGCCACCCCTACCTTCTGGGGCCACAGGTTGCCCTAGGCTTTTGTTTGGGCAGGTGCCAAGTGGTAGCTTCTAATGAGAGGACCCCTCCTTCAACTGGAGAAGGCGGGTCAGGGTCCGTTCTGACGGAACACATATAGCCCAAGTGAAAAGGGTGACACACGTGTATTGTGGGGGGCAAGGCCAGGGTCCCCCGAGGCCAACAGGACAAAGCTCTCACTGCCTGGGGCAGCCAGGAGGCTGGTGACACGGCTCTTCTTTATGGGAGGAGCGCGGGGGCGAAGGCGCTTCCTCCTGCACCCAGGAATGCGGCGGCGGTTCTAATTAGAAGCCAGCGAGGGAGCTGGCGGCCGCGGGGCCCTCTGGACGCGCTCCCCGGCTCCCCCGTGGCTGGCGTAGTGAGCATCAGGGTCCCCGAATCATAGGCATGCCCGCGGCAGCCCGCGCTGGGAAAGCGACTGGGCCTGCAGGTGCCACTCGGGTGCAGGGCGCGCGGGGGTCCCTGAAGCGCAGCCCCGCCGTTACGGGGCCTCTTCCAGGCCCCCAGACTCGCCCCAGCCATCCTCCCGCCCCGCCTCGCCCCGCCCCGCCTGGCTGCTCCTGGACCCTAGTCCCACCCTGGGCGCCCCCGCTCTTGAACCATTTCGAAGAGAAAAATTATTATCGGATTAGATGTACTTGGGCTCGTTGGGTCTCCCCCTCCCCCCCGGCGTAATTATTATAATTCCACCAAGCCGTCGGAGAGGGCTCCTGGGAGTGTGGGTGCAGAGTGCGCAAGTGTGTGGGGAAGCTTCTCTCCAACTCTGGGTCCTCTCCAGCTGTGCGCCCAGCCCCTTGGCTCCCGCTTCTCCCCTAGGGAGGCCTGGGGTGACCGTGGCCTGTGGAGGAGCTGCCTAATCGGGTGCCACAAGGGAGAGTAACCCTGACCCTCCTCCCCCAATATGTACAGTCGACCTTCGGGATCCCTCCCTCAGTTTGTCTGCGCTTCCATTGCCAGATTTAGGAGGGTCTTACAGGAATGCGCCTTGTCTGGGGCAGAGGAGAAAGCGCCCCAAACTTCTCAGGGGTGGGTTCCCCGGCCTCTCACTCAGGAAACCTCAGACTCGATGCGCTCTCCCTCCGTACCTCTCGGCAGTTCCTCACTGCCATCGAGGTCCGGGCAGAGGGTTCGCAGAGAGGGCCCCTCGGGGACACCCTCGCCGGGACAGCGGCGGAGGCTCGGAGGGCCTGGCGCTGGCCCCACAGTGCCCGCCGCTCCCGGCCGGTCCCCACGGCTGTCTTTACGTAACTGTGCTGCCCCGAGCTGTTCGGTCTTGTCTCAACGACTTTCTTTTAAGGTGTGTGTGTGTGTGTGTGTGTGTGTGTGTGTGTGTAAAGCACGGTCCTTAAGGAAAATCTGGCGAATCTCTGTTTCCCCGCTCACCCTCCGGGCTTCCCTCGGACTCAAGCTGCCTAGACGTTCGTGACATCTGCGTGGACCCTCTTCCAGCCTCTCCCCAGCCCACTGTTCGTCCCGTCTGGCGCCGGGGCCCCTCCGGGTTGGGGGATCAATGTCCCCGGAAGCTCTGCCACCCGCATCCCAGCCGCGGCCTGAACCAGTTGAAGGTGGCGGCCAAGGGAACAACCAGCCCCCGGCCCGCGGAGTCGCAGGGGTAGGGCGTGGGCTCCAGGCCACCGCGGTCCCTGCCCGAGGGGACGGCAGCTAAAGACGCACTGCGGCGAACGCGAGGAAGGCTCACTCACCACCAGATCGGATAGCTGCCCAGCGCCTGCTTCAGGCAGTGGAGGAATAAGAAGTACACGAGCGGGGCCATGGCCAGGCGGGAGAGCGCGGGCACCGGGCGGGCCGGAGCCCTGGGAGCTGGCGAGTGGCGGCGCTGGGCCCTTCTGGGGCCTCGGGGTGCGCGGGGAGCGCGGGTGTTCGCGGGTGTGCGGGCTCCGGGTGTGCGGGCTCCGAGGGCGGCGCTGCGCCAGGTGGGCCGGCGGCCGGGCGGCGGGCCCGGGCCCGAGGCGGCGCGGGACGGCGGGGGCGGGGCAGCGCCGCAGGGGGCGCCCGCCCGAGCCCTGGCCGGGGCGGGGCAGGGAGGGCCAAGCCGGGGGCGGGCGGGGCCCTAGGAGCTGGCTTGACAGAAGTGCCGGCCCCTCCCGAGGCCGCAAGATGCGCGGGGTGCGCTGGATGCGCAGAATGTTCGAGGTTTGCTGTCAGATGGAGGGACCACATCTGCGGACCCGGAGCCTGGACGGCTTGGTCAGCAGTAATCCTCTCCGAACTCCCGGGCCGCACCTGGAGTTTGGAGCCCCGAGCGCCCTGTGAGCACCGTGGGACGCACTGTCCTGCTTTCGCTCCTGCTTCTTCTGTGTCGCGCGCTCTGCCCTCAGGGTAACTAGGCTGCCGCAGCTTTCCATCCATCTCCTTGCCAGGAGCTAGGGCAGTGGGTCAGTTTGTCTGAGCCGGCTCCTCCAGCCGCGCCTTGCCGGTCCACTGGGATCCGGGGTACCAGAGCAGCTCGGCAGAAAGAAATCAGAGGGGTTGGAGACCACCTGCGGTGGGGACAGCTGCTGGGCGAGCTCCCAGGGTGCAGCCACGTATCTGAAAGTTAAGACTGGGAAACATGTAGTGACGCCGTCACTGTCTTTCCACATCCAACAGGGGAAGAATGCTGAAACCCCTGGTATTTCGAGCCCCTTCCCTCCAGCTCAGGGACCTTAGTTCTGGGACCTCTTACCACCCGGTCTGCCAGGGCTGCCAGGTTTTTTGTTTGTTTGTTTTTTGTTTTTGTTTTGTTTTGTTTTCTTTAACCCAGAAAGGATTTCTGACAACTGAGGTAAGCTTTATGGTTCAGCTGAAGGGGAAAGGAAGACCAGGAAGGGAACGTGACTTACACAAGGTCTCCAGGAGCGGCTCTCTAGCTTTCCAGCTTTCAGTCCACAATGAAGCTGTCTGCAAATTCATCTGCAGCCCAGGGAGACAGAGAGGCTTTTACTTGGGGAGGGGAGACATCCCCAGTTTTCTCTGGCACACATGACAATAACAGGCGAGAGACCCTCACCCATGGGAGACTGGTCAGTCTCAATTACGCTGTGAGGAGAACAGAGCAGGAAATCCTGTTGCCATTGGAGGACTTGGGGCAGAGGAGCAGAACTGCAGCTAGAAATCCTAAGTTGAGGCTCTCTCATGATGTCTCTTTTCTTGGAGCCACTGCTCCCCACCATCTGTGAGCTGTGTGGCACTGCACAGTGTGGTCTGCAGAGTGTAGGGCCCCACCGTGAGGCCCCAGCACAGGGGGTAGCTTGGTGTTCCTCTGGATTCAGCGCTCATTGAAGACTCAGAGGCAGCACTCCATAGCATGCTGCCCCATTTGCAAAGGGGGCCTGGGGGCTTGTGGATGCGAGCCCCAGGGTCACCTGGTGACTTGTACTAGGAACCCTTTCTCCTGTGGAGCAGAGCCGTTGTATTTCAAGGAAAGTTCTCTTCCCTTCACAGGCCTTGGGATCGAGTTATGTCTACGCATGCCCAGCCCTCCACCCCTCCTCTGAGTCACAGCACACCCCCCACCCCTAGAGGGAAGGAGGGATGAATTCTGCGATGAGGTGGGTGGGCAGCAGGGAGCTAGATTGTCCTCCTTTGGACTTCCCCTCTCTCTCTCAGAGAAAACTCCACCCAATTATGGAATTACTGGGGATCTGGGTTGTGGGAGCGGGGTGGGGGCCATGCCGCAGCTCCCACCCCTGCCTTCCCAACTGATTGGCCTGTCTGGATTAGAGCTTCGATGGGGAACCCCCCCACCCCCAGGCTACTGGATCTAAACACACGGGGGTGGCTGTCCTGCTGGGATGGGCGCAGGTGGGTCTTGTCTCTTCAGCTCTGCCTCCAGCCCTCACCTGCTAGGTCCCTCTCAGCTGGCTCCCTTGGCTGCTCCCTTCTCCTGCTTGGTCTTTGTTCTCTGCCAGGCTAGGTGGTAGGGAGGGAAGAGAGAATGGAAGGTGAGCCCTGTCATGCCCAGGTGAAGGCTCCCTGTTCTAGAGAGTTCCCTGAAGACCTGCAACCAAGGAGCTGCAGCCCGGACAAGCTCTTCCTTCACCTCATTTTCTAGGAGCTATCAAAGCCTTTGAATCTGTTTCCTGCAAGCCTAGGAGCATGGGACAAGGCCACCTGGGGTTGGTGTGGAGAGGGACATAGGTGTAGGAAAGGGAGGTTTCCACTAAGTTGGGTGGTGAGGTTCTCTCCTGCTCCCTTACTTTCAGCTGGAAATTCTGCACCTTAACTGGAAGAGAGACACCCCACTCCCCACCACACACACACACACACACACATGTCTGCTTGTGCCTCTTCTTGCCTGGCCCTGGTGGTCCTGCGTGGTTCCCTCCAGGACAAAGCTGCTGAAGGTTAGGTCCATCCTGGCAGCTCCCTCTGCCGTCAACCAGAGGGAGTTTACCTGACCCAACCAGAGCCACACATCTGACTCCACAGCATTCCCCCTTTAAGGGTGACTCCTGTGGAAGGGTCTTGTTTTTGCCCCTTAGGGGCCGCTTTCCTTACAGAATAAGTCCTCGGGGAAAAGAAGGTTTGGCCTCAGGGGCTCTGGGAGGCCCCTGCTGGGGCTAGGAGGGGAGGCAAGGACCTGGTATGAGGGCAAGGCCTGACAGGAGGGCAGTTTGCATTCTGAGGTGATGAGTTCCCTGTCTGCAGAGGCATTTAAATTCTTCATAACAAGTTCCAAGAGGAATTTTGTAGTGGTACTTTTTGTATCGGGGAGGGGGATGCTAGCCTTTCAGACACTAACTGCCTGATCATTCACTTCCTTCTTTTGCAAAAAGAAGTTGGGGAGGCAGGAAAGGATATGGGCAACCAGGGGTGTGGGATATGGAGGTGGGAAGCCAATGGCCATGCCCTCAGAGGGACAAAACTGTGGACAGGATGGGGGTCTCAGGTCAGAAGTGCGGGTGTTCTTGCTCCTTCTGGAAGTTCCTTCACCTGCCGTCTGCACATACGTGTCTCACTCTGGGGCACCTGTGCCTCGGGGGTGGACCCTTGCACTAACAGGCAGAGGGCCCAGAGTCTCTGTCCATGCTTGGTTGTCTTTCCAGAGCGCCCAAGGCCAGAAGACATACCTGACAGTATTATTTAGCAAGTAACTAGGTCCCAAACCATAATAATTAGTAGTTCTTTAAAAAATTACATAAGTAAAAAGAAAAAAATACTATTTTTATTTTACTCACACATAACTGTAGCTACTTGCTGATGGGAAGCTGTGCCTGTAGTTGGCAAGGACACGTCACTTTCTGTCCCTGTGGATTTTCACTGGTACTTGCTTTTTATCACAGCATCAGCCAGAAAACCATCCTCACAGAGATATGATAACTTCCAAAGGAATGTGGCCCATGTCAGCTGAAATGTGGCTACCTGGAGCCCCTAGGTGACTCCTAGCAGATGATGATATTGCTGTGTCTCCCTTGTGTGTCAGTACCCTGGGGGTTTCCTGCAGTGTACTGGGTGCCTCAGTACCCAGTTAGGAAACCATGGCTACAACACAAATAGGTGGGAGTGGCTCCCAGATGCACGACCCATCTCAGCTTCTCTTCCTCCTTGTCCATCCCCCAACCTCAGATGTACCTCTTGGTGTGCCCTGCTGCACATCTAATCTGGCTGTGTGTTCCTGGATCATTGCATTGGCCCCTATCCCTTTTTCTTAGTTTGTGAACATGTTGTGTTTTAAGAGTCTTTCCTCTCCAGCCCTGGCTGGTGTGACTTAGTGGATTGAGTGCTAGCCTGCAAACCAAAGGGTTGCTGGTTTGATTTCCAGTCAGGGCACATGCCTGGGTTGTGGGCTAGGCCCCCAGTAGTGGGTGCTCAAGAGGCAACAACACATTGATGTTTCTCTCTCTTTCTTCCTCCCCTCCCCTCTCTCTAAAAATAAATTAAAAACAAAACAAACCAAAAATGAGTCTTTCCTCTCCAGCCCAGAACCATGGCCAAATTTTTGGCTCTCCAGGTTTTCCCTGCAAAGTCAGGCTGTCGATCAGATGACTTCTTCAAGCCCGTTGAGACAGTGACAACAACACATACTCTAGGTTTCAGGCTTTGCCTAGCATTGTGGTCCCTGATCTCACTCAGAGCCCTAGGAGCATCTGTTTCTGTGTTTCAAGTGAGCAGAGGTTGCCCACATTCCCAGAGGGTGGTGAGGCAGTATGGGTCTCAGTCTCTGTGAATTATGTGTTTCTCATGAGAGCCAGTCCCTCCAATATATGATACTGGAGGTGGAACTCGAAGTTCTGAGGTCATGTGGTGGAAAACCCTAGTGGAGAAAAGCCAGGGCCAGGGTGCATGGGTGGGGTGGGTGCTTGTACGTCTTTCTGAGCTGCCCCATGTATGGCGAGTGAGGCCTCTTTCGCAGCTGCTACTTCTTTTTTTATTTTAAAGGTTTTAATTATTTACTTTTAGAGAGAGGGTAAGGGAAGCAGAAAGAAAGGGAGAAAAACTTCAATGTATGGTTGCTGTTCATGTGCCCCCTGCTGGGGACCTGGCCCACAACCCAGGTATGTGCTCCTACTGGGAATTGAACTGGTGACCCTTTGCTTCTCAGTCCTCCACTGTGCCACACCAGCCAGGGCTTGTGGTTGCTACTTCTAACTGCCCCTGAGAGCTCCATTTTGATTTTGATAGGAAGTTCTGACTAGACTCCATGGAAGCTAGACCCTTAGGTCAGCCTCTCCTTGAATGAGAATGAAGACTCAGGGTGAGTAGCAAAGGGGGAGGGGTGAATGGGTAAGACCTCTATTTCTGGACCCCACCCCAAGAAAACCTCCATGCCTTTCAGATTGTCCACCCTGAGTCACCACACACCTAGCCTGTGCCTCTGAATGTCATGTGGGAGGTTGTCATCCATGGCTAGTGGAACAAACACCTCCAGAACAGCCGTAGCTCAAGCAGCTTCCTGATGGCATGACCTCCCATTTTCCGGCTCCAGGCAGTGCAGCCATCAGACCTCACATCTCTGATTCTCAGAGCAGTGAGTGGGCCTGTGAAGCATAAGAATACAGAATTTGGGGGTACAAATCAGCATTGTGGAGTTCTGGGATCCCAGACTCTCATCACTATGGTTAGGACTATAGATTAATTTTCTGGCGTCTTGGCTTCCTGGGGACTTGGAATCTTGGATCTGTAGATTTACTTGCTCACCTATAAAATGAGGTTGTTAGTCAGATTTCTGTCTAATGTGCTATTTTGCTGGGATGGCCAGATGGGGTCAGTAGTGTTTGAGTAGTCACCTATGGAAGTTCCACTTCTGGGCCTACATCGCCACCATGTGGAGTGAGGCAGCAGAATAGACAGAACACCTGAGGCCACATTGAGGTCTCTTACTGGCAGGCAGTGCCCATCTGGGCTCAGCTGTGGGTGGAGAGAGCCTCAATCCCCGCTCAGCTCTCAGCCTTCCTGTGGCCTCTCCTCTTAGTAACAGGACAACCAGTCCTGGAGGGTCTACCAACCTTGTGATGGGTAATCTACTTGATCCTGAGAACACTTGACACAATGCTACCATCCTTGGGGCGTGAATCAGAGGTGAGGCCTAGAGGGGCTGAGTGTGAGGTCCATGTTGCCAGCATGCAGAGCATTAAGGCTAGAGTCTAGGTGGCTCCCTGGTGATATCCTTCTCACTGCTCCATCACACAGATTCCCAACCGGACTCCTCTCTCCTTTGGTGTACCACACCCCTAGTGTCACCTGTGGAGCCTCCCTCAGTGATAATGGGGGACACATGCATCTGTCAGTTTCCATCTCCCCAGGCTGAGAGAGACCACGATGTCACCCCTCTGCATCTCTACATTGGACTCTGTGAGCCAGGATGGGTGGAGCCTTGTCCTGGGAGGGTGTGAGCAGAGTCAGGCAGAGGCCTGGATGTTGTCTAGGTCTCCACTGGCCACTCCCTTCCTCTTTTGCTGCCCTCTGGCTCCAATAACACTTAACAATGTTTCCTCTGGGGCCATCAACCCCTTGGTGGGCCACATCCTTTTCCTACCTGATTTCAGGGCCTCCCTACCCAGAATTCCCATCTCTCTACACCCCCAAAACCCAACCTGGTGCCCTGCCAGCAACGTCTTTCACTTCCTTCTGTAATTCCAGTGAACCTCCTCCCTTCTCTCTCAGTAAACTCCCTCCTTTTCATCTCATTGAGGAAAATCAAGACCATCTGCTTCCCCACTACAACCTGCAGTGGGACCTCCATCTCCTGCCTCAGAGGATGAGAATTCCTTCAGCCCAGCTGGTCCAGAGGGTTTAGCAAAGCATTTGTTTTCATTCTTCCCAGGCTCAGTGACCATTTCTCTCTCCTAAGCCTTCTATCTGCTCTAGACCAGCTACTTCCTCTTAGTCTGGAAACTAGATGCTATTACAAATTCTTTCAATTTCCATTTCCATCATCTACTGCTAGTACCTAAAAATACCATCGATTTTAATGATTGATCTTGTAGCCTTCCCAAACTCATTTGTTAGTTTTAGTAGTTTTTTTTCTACCATAGATTATGTAGGATTTATTGCATACACAATTGTGACAGTTTTATATCTTCCTTTCAATTCTAGACACATTTCACTTCTTTTTCTTGCTTTATTGCATTGGCTAAAAACTCCAGGATAGTGTTGAATGGAAGTGGTGAGAATGGATTTCCTTTCTTTGTCCTTGATGTTGGGGATAGACATACAGTGTGTTTCACTTAAGCGTGATGTCTGTGGTAGGTTTGCCATAGATGCCTTTTATCACATTGAGGAAATTCTCCTGTATTTTTAGTTTGCTGAGAGTCTTTATCCAAATGTCTGCATTTCTCAAGTGATTTTCTCCATCTGTTGAGGCAATTATATGTTTTTTATTCTGTTAGCCAGTTAATATATTGAATTCTATTAAATGATGATCAAATAGCAAACTGACCTTGCATTCTGCGGTAAATTACACTTGGTTATGATGTATTGTCCTCTTAATATATTGTTGAGTTGGATATGACAAAACTTATTTGTATCCATGTTCATGAGGAATATTGGTTTGGTGTTTTCTTTTCTTATAATGTCTTTGTATGATTTTAGAATCAGAGTAGTTCTGGTCTCATGGACTACTCACGTGTTCCCAACTCTTTAACCTTTTAGAAGAGTTTGTAAAGAATTGTTATTTCTTTCCTGAAATAACAATTTCCAGTTCACCAGTGTAGCCATCTGGGCCTAAAGTTTTCTTAGTAAGAAAAGTTTCTATAGGAAGGTTTGTAGCTACACAGTCAATTTATTTAATAGATGTAGGGCTATTTTGGTTATTTACTTCTTGTTGAGTGAGCTTTGGTATTTATGTCTTTCAAGGAATTTGTTCACTTTGTAGAAGTTTAATTTATTGGCATATAGATGATAATAAATTCCCTTTTATTTTTGATGTCTATAGAACATGTAGAGACATAATCTAATTCTTGATATTATTAATTTATTCTCTCTTTTCTGATTAGTTTGGCTGGAGTGATTTTTACAAAGTCCATGGTTTGAGCCTGTCCATGATCTCTTCCTGAATTCCTGTGGATTTTGGACTCACTTAGTCTTCATAAACTCATAAAGCAACTCCTTATAATAAATGTATGTCCTACCTTCAGGGACTCTTATTACAAGTATATTACACTGCTTGAAGTTTGCCTCCAGTTCACTGATCCTGTTTATATTTTCAGTCTTTTCTTCTATGCTATGTCTTCAAGCTCACTAATCCTTTCTTCTGCCATGTCTAATCTGTAATCGATCCCATCCAGTGTGTGTGTGTCATCTCAAACATGGTAGCCTTCACGTTGAGAAGCATGCCTGCCTTAATAATAGTCCTTGTTCTTACACATCTACTCAGTCTTCCCTCTACCTCCTTGAACATGTAGAATCCCTGCAATCATTGTGTTGATGCACTTTCTGACTAACTTTCTCATCTGTGCCATCTGTGTCTATTTCTATTGCTTGATTGATTTTCTTCCTCTTTATGGGTTGTATTTGCCTACTTACATGCCTGGTAATTTTTAAAAATGTTTTATTTTATTATTTTATTTTTAGAAAGGGGGAAGGGAAGGAGAAAGAGAGGAAGAGAAACATCATGTGTGTTTGCCTCTCACATGGCCCCCCACTAGGGACCTGGCCTGCAAACCAGGCATGTGCCCTGACTGGGAATTGAACCAGTGACCCTTGGGTTCACAGCCTGAGCTCAATCCACTGAGCTACACCAGCCAGGGCTATGCCTGGTAATTTTTGATTACCAGACATTGTAATTTTATCTTATTTGGCTGGATACATTTGTATTCTTATAAACAGTCTTCAGCTTTATTTTAGAATACAGTTAAGTTACTTCAAAACAAATTGGTTCTTCTGAGGCTTTCTTTTAAGTTTCATTTGGCAGGACCTAAGCTGCATTTTGTTGAGGGTGACCTTCCCCTCAGTCCTGAGGCAAGGCACTTCCGACATCCTCTGAGCATGAGGCTTTTCCACTCTGGCTGTAAGGAACTGAAACTGTTGCCAACCCATGTCAATTCTGGGGATTATTTCTGTAATTCTTTTAGGGATTCTTTCCGTAGCCATGAGTAATTTTATCACATGCACATGCTGATCAGCAAGTCACAGGTGATTTGGGGGAGCCCTCAGTAAATCTTGGGAGCTCTCTCCATGCAGTTCTCTCCTCTCTGGTGCTTCATCTTTGAACTCCAGCCAATCTTGACTCCTTGGACTCCTGATTCTGTTTCCTTAGCTCAGGAAGACCCAGGCTCCCCTGGGTGCTCCTCCTGGCTCAATGTGGACTCTCCCCAGAGTCAGTGGGCCATTCTTACGTATATCTGCTATTTTAGGGATCACCTGTCCTACACTGTGGGATCCATGCTATGTGTTGTTTCATATGTTTTGCCCATTTCTTTTGTATTATTTGTTGTTTAAATAGGATGGTAAATCCATTCTCTATTACTCCATCTTAAATAGAAGCAAAAGTCCTGATGTCAGTCATTTTAATTTTGGTTCTGCTAGTGGGTATGAAGTGGTAGCTCACTGTGGTTTTCATTTGCATTTACCAAATGATATTTGTGTATCTTATAACTTGGGAGTTTCTGTTTGAGTGTTTTATGCATTGTTTTATTGAGATGTTTTCCTTTTTATTTTTTACTTGTAGGAGCTCCTTATACAACCTGGAGGCAAATCCTTTGTCAGATAGGTATATGGTGAAAATTTTTCCCTCAGTTTGATGTCTTGAATTTTTTCCTTAAACATGTCTTTTGTTTAACAAAATTTTGAATTTTGATGAGGTGTGTGTGTATGTGTGTTTATGTTTAGAGCTTTTTGTGTCCTCTCTGGGAAATTGTTGCCTGCTCCAATGTCATGAGGGTATTCTCCAAGCAGATATTTTTAGGAGAACTCTAGAAGATATTCCTTCTAGAAGAATTTGCTGTTTTAGCCTTCATATTTAGGTCTGTGATCCATCTTGAGTTGATCTGTGTGCTTCAAGGTAAGGGTAGGCTCACTGTCCAGTTGTTCTAACACCACTTGTTGAAATACCTTTTCTTTCTAGTTGCTTTGCCTTGATCCCTGGGTTGCATATGACAGAATCCATCTCCAGACTATTATGTTTGCATACAATCTATTATTATGTACGCGTTGATCCATATCTCTACGCTTGTTCCCTGTTTGTGCAGCCTATAGTAAGTCTGTCAGTTTTGTCTTCACACTATTTGGGTTATTTTAGATTCTTTACTGTTTCATATAAATTTTAGCATCAATTTGTCCATGTTTCCATAAAAAGCCTATTGAATATTCACTTGTGAATTTAATTTTTAATTACAATAATGTAAAATTAACTTTTGAAATGTGCAGTTCCGTGAATTTTAACACATGGGTTTAATACAGGGTGAAATCATTCCCACATTTGGGGTCCACAGCAGCCCCACCACCTAAAATGCTCTTTCCTGTTGTGCCTTTGTGATTGCCCTTCCCCCTCCCATCCCCCTCCCACCCTCCCACTGCTCTGTTTTCCATTACTATAATGGCATCATTCTGAGAATGTCATATGAATGGACATGAGTGGCTTCTTTCATCAGCATAGTGCCTTCCCACTTCCTCCACATTGCTAAATTTATCAATAGTTCAATCATTTTTTTTTTTTTTAGCTGAGGAGCTTTCCCCCAGATAGGAACACCATGGTTGGTTTGCCCATTCCCTTGTTGAAGAACACTTGAGTTCTCCTGGTATTTGGTCATCATAGATAGAGCTGCTGTAAACATGAATGTGCATGTTTTTGTGTGAACAAAAGTTTCCTTGCTCGTAGGATTGGGATTACTGGGTCCCACATAGGTGAATGTTTAATTTTATAAGGAACTACCAAATTGTTTTCGGAGTGCCTGCTCCATTCTGCATTCCTGCCAGAGATGCAGAAGTCCCAGTTGCTCCTCATTTTTGTTAGTGCTTTGCATTACATTTTCAGAGTTTTTGTTTTAGCTGTTTTAGCAGGTGTGTATCAATAGCTCATTGCATTTTTCAGGTACATCTCTCAATGGCTCATGCTGGTAAGCACCTTCTCATGAACCAATTTGCCATCTGTGTGTGCTCGTTGGTGTTATGGTTCAGCAATCTTACCTGTTAATTTTTTTTTATTTAATAACAATCATGGATCCACAAAAAATTGTGTCAGCATTGGTACAGTGCGTGTGCATGGTATTCTCGTTTCACCTATGTCTCATCCCATGCAGACTCCTAGAACCAGCAGCACAGTCAAGACACACAGCTGTCTGACCAGCACACAACTCTGCTTGTGTGCCTGGTGATAGTCCTGACCTCTGCCCTGGTGCCATCAATCTGCCTCTCTATATAATTTTGTCATTTCAGAAAGACTTGACACATCATGTACACAGACCTGTTGAGACTAGATTTTTCACTCAGCATAACAACCTTGAAGTCCTTTTAATTGTTGTTGAGGTCCTTTTAATTGCTGTGCATATCTTTAATTTTTTACTGGTAAGTATTGCATTGAACAGGTATGATGAAGTTTGTCTGACCATTCACCTGCTGAGGGGGATTTGGGAGGTTTGCAGTTTTTGACTATGACAAATACGGTGGACCATTTACATTAAATGTAACAATTGGTATGTTATGGCTTATGTCTGTCCTGTGTCTGTTTTCTTTTTCATACATTCTTGTGGATTACTCAAACATTTTTTTAAGAATTCCATTTTGGTGTATCTAGTATGTTTTTTAAAAATCTTCACCTGAGGTTATGCTTATTGATTTTAGAGAGAGGGGAAGGGAGGAAGAGAGAGAGAGAAACATGGATGTGAGACAGAAACATTGATCAGTTGTTTCTCCTACCCACCCCAACTGGGGTCCAAACCCACTCATCCAGGCATGTGCTCTTGCCCAGAGTTGAACCAGTGACCTTTTGGTTTACCAGATGATGCTCCACCCAACTGAGCCGCACCTGTGGAGGCTCTAGTGTGCTTTTGAGTATATCTCTTTGTCTCGCTTTTTTACTGGTTGGTCTATGTATATAACATCACAGTCTACTGATGCAGACACTTTACCAGTTCTAATACAGTGTAGAAACCTCACATCCTTCATTTATAATAGAAGCATCTTAAACATTTCCTCTACATGTTTTGAGCACTACACCAAATAAAGTTATGTTTTGCTGAAACCATCAAATACAATTTGGAACACTTAAGAGGAGGAGAAAATTCAGTATCACTGATCCATATTTTTACCTTTTCTTCTATCTTAATGCTCCACAGCTTTTCCTCTCTGTTCCATAAATACCCTTGAACCACCCTTTCAGGGTTGGTCTGCTGGGGACACATTGTCTCCTTTCTCTGAGAACACCTTTATTTCCTCTTTATCATTGGAGACTTTTGTTGGTGCATATAGAATTCTGGATTGACAGTTCTTTTTTATAAGCACTTGAAAATTTGTTTCTGTTCCTTTTGTCCTCCATGGTTTCTGATCCAAAATCAGCTAAAATCCTAATTGTTGTTTCCTTATGGGTAGGTGCCACTTTTCTCCTGCTGCTTTTGAGATCTTTTTCTTGTCTGTAGAGTTCAGAAGTTTGACTCTGGTGGGTCACGGTGGTGTGCTTTCTTCGGGTTCATCTTCCTTGGGGTTTGCTTGGTCTCTCAAATCTGTAAATGTATGTATTTTACTAACTTTGGGAAATTTTTAGCCATTATTTCTTCCAGCACCTTCTCAGCCAGGCCCTCTTTCTCTTCTCCAGTAACTTAATGACAAACAGATCTTTAGTTATAGAGTCTCCCAGGTCCCTTGGGCTCTGCTAATTTTTTTTCCAGTCTGTTTTGTTTCTGTTGTTCAGACTGAGTAATTTTGTCTTTAGCCTTCACTGATTTTTTTCTTCATCCCCTGCATTCTGCTATCAAGCCCATCCAGTGTTTTTTAAAATATTTTTTTATTTACTTTTTGAGAGGGGGGAAGGGAGGGTGAAAGAGAGGGAGAGAAGCATGGATGTGAGAGAGAAACATCGATTGGTTGCCGCTTGTACATGCCCCTAACTGGGGACCAAACCTCCAACCCAGGCATATTCCCTGACTGGGAATCAAACTGGCGACCTTTGGGTTTGTGGGACAATGCTACAACCCACTGAGCCACACTGGTCAGGGCCCATCCATTAGTATTTTAGTTATATTTTTCAGTTCCAAAATTTCCATTTGGTTCTTTTTTATATTTCCTATTTTTTGGCTGATAATTTCTTTTTTTTTTATGTCAAGGGCATTTGTAATTTCTTGTTGAAACATTTAATGATGGTTTCTTCAAATTCTTCTCAGATAAGTTCAGCATCTGTGTTGTCTTGGTGTTGGTGTCTGTCTGTCATGTGGATGAGGCTTTCCTGAGGTGGATTCTCTTGGGGCCCCTTTGGCCTGCACACCTGTCATTTCTGGGTTTCTGCTTCCCCAGTACCCAGGCCAGGATCTGTGGATAGAGGAGCCCAGGACTCACTGTGGCATCTCCCTCAGATCCCACAGCCTTGGCGACGTGCCTTCGCTCCGCATCTCGTGCCTTCTTGTTTCACTTGGTCCCTTCAGAACCAATTTCCTGTTCATGTCTTGTGTGAACGTGCTGCTTCTGCTTAGATGGTGGTTAGTGTCCAGTGAATGTCCTTTATTCTGAGATGGTGGCATTTCCTGCTCTTTGTCCTCTCAGGCTTCTGGAAGCCCCTGTCAAGCTCTGTCAAGCTCTGTCAAGCACAGTGGGTTAGCAAAGGCCAGAGGCAACCCTGGACTAGATCAACCCATGAGTGCAGAGGGCCAGAGGTGTCCAACCTTTTGGTGTCTCTGGGCCATACTGGAAGAAGAAGAGTTGTCTTGGTCTACCCATTAAGTACACAAACACTAACAAAAACTGATGAGCAAAAAAAGGTTTTAAGTAAATTTATGATTTTGTGTTAGGCTGCATTCACAGCCATCCTGCACCTCATGTGGCCCGTGGGCCATGGGGGTTGGACACCCTAGGCCAAGCCTAAACAAAGGGCCAGACCCCTCAGAGCTGCTGGGAGCCATTGATGCTAGCTGTCATTCTGAGCCCCTGACAGGCGCCTGACACCCAGGAAAGTGCAGGACCCAAGAAGCTCTGTCTACCTGCCTGGGAGTGTAATTAAGTTTACCCCTGATCCAGGGCATTGCCCAGCCCTGAGACTAGACCATCTGTGGACATGAGAACCAAGAGTCAGGAACTATAACTGAGTTCTGTGCCCAAGGGACAAATGTAGACAATGGGAGGAAGCAAGGCTAGAACACTCAAACTTCTCTGCTATTGAATCCCCTCAGAGAAAAATTACCAGGGGTCCCTTCAGAATGAAACCTCGCTGAGTGCTCTTATTCGTGCTGCCCACTGCCCAGCAGGCCCCTGCCAGGGAGAGCTATGAATGGCCCCAGGGAGAGGGAGGCTTTGTAAATGGCCTGGGCTTCTGATGAGTGATTCTGAGAGGGTCTGGGAGACCGGGGTCAGCTCTGGGCTGGATGTTGTCAGCAATCAGGGCTCCCAATAGTCCTTTCCAGGGCGGCAAGGGGCAGTGCAAGATGAGGGGTAGAGGGCAGGAGTGGGCACTGGGGTGTGTGGTGCAGCCTGGGGAGAAGTGTGGTCTCCATTGCCTTTGTTTTCTGGAAACTGCATATTAAGATCCATGTGGAAAGTTGCATCTGAGCAGACCCCCTGAAGTTCAACACCAAGTGTATGAGTTGCTGGTTGCCATGAAACAAATCAGCCAAAGGTCACAGTAGAACAAAACTGATGTATCATGTTGTCACAGCATGGTGGCTTTGTGGCTGTGGCCAGCAGTGTGGCCAGCAGTGTGGCCAGGCCCTCTGCTCAGGGCATCTCCAGGCTGAAACCAAGGGTGAGCAGACACATGTTCATCAGGAAGCTGGACTGGGGACAGCACTGCCTGAGCCACCTCGAGTTACTCACAGAACCCTGGTCCTTGTTGTTTCAGGGCTGAGGTCCCAATTGTCCCAAGTGTTGGGAGGCCTGTCAGCTCTCCCTGCAGAGATGGCCAGAGCCCCACCACCACCAGCAGCTCTCTGATCCGAGCACAAGTTTCTATCACTAGTTCCTGCTCCTCTCCTTGCCCTGAAGCCCTAGGGACCACACCCTGGCCTGCAGACCTGCCCTGTGGGCTCTGTTTCCCTGGTGAATACGTGACTCTCCCTCTCCCCTGGCCCTGGTGCACTGCGGCCTGTCCAGTGACCTTTAGGCACTGACGACCAGGCACAAGCCCTCAGCCTGCTTTGCTCAGTTGGGGAAACCACAGTGGGGAGCCTGCAGATCCACGGCAAGACAGGCCTGGCCTGGTGGAGAAGGCCTCTGTGGTTAGCATAAGGTACTTCCCCACAGAGAAGCAGTCAGCTGGGTTCTGCCAGGACTGACTCAGGAAGTAGCTGTCTCCACCCGTCTCTGATCCTGGGGAAAAACTGTGACTCTGGAAAAATTGTTGTCAATTATACACATCCTGCTGTAGGTCTTGTCCTCCAAGGCAATGGTTCACAGGAAGCCACAGAATGTCAGCACAACACTCAGCCTTGCACTGCATGGTAAACTGAGGCACAGTAGGGTAGCACTGTGGCCTGGACTGGACCCTCCATCCCACCCTGTTCCCCCTCACCCCACGTGGACCCCAATCTTGTCTCTACTCTCTTTTTCCTTGGACTAGGGACAAACTGATGGCCTGATGTTACTTTTATCACCTCTGTAAAGGCCCATCTCCAAATATAGTCATACCCTGAGATCCTGGGGGCTGGGTTCCAACTTGTGAATCAGAGGTGAGCACAATGTAGCCCATAACAGCCTCCCTGGATTCAGGCTGTCTCCTCCACTGGGGCCTCCACTTGGACCCCCTCCTGTGCTACACTCCCTTGGGGCCCTGGGGCTTACTGTGCTCTTAACCCCTGGGGTCACTGTCCTGTGTTGCCTGCTGCTCAATGTCCCAGAACCTTTCCAAAAACTTCGTCTAGTTTCTCAGTTGTTTTGGGAGGTAGGGTCAGTCTGGTCCCTGTCAATTAATGTTGGCTGGAGCAGAAGTCTCCCCGGTACAGACAGCTAGTCTGCCCCCATGCCTTCTTCTCCACCTCATCCTCCGGCCAACCATGCTTGTCCCCAGGCTGTGGCCAGGGAACCCACTCTCCTTTTTGCTGCAGCTTCTCCTCTGGGCCCAATCAGTGATCTCCTGCCCATCTGTTTTCCGTCTTTCAAAAATCTGTTATAACCTCTTGTCAGCTTCTCCAGGTCACTCTGTCCCATGAGTCTTATACCTTTTTATTTGCTTATTATCATTTTGGTGAGGGCTTGGAAGGAAGAAATCAACGTGTGGGCTCGGCAGTCATCTTTAGCCAGGAATTTTCTCATGTCTTTAGACAGTTAAATTTTCCTGTAAATGTTATTTGAGAACAGATCCCCTCTGGGGGACATTTATAATGCTTGCAGTTTTGTGCTATTACAAATAATGCTTTGATCACTATCCCTGGGCACAATGTTTGTGCCTCTCTGTAACTTTTCTAACATAAATGCCTAGAGATTGGGTCAACATTTTGGTGAGGTTAGTGAGCTCTCTTGCCAGATGGCCCACAAAAAAATGTGCATTTTACCCCACCCCTATCAGCCTCTCCTTCCTATGCTACTGAAGGCCTTTCTCATCCTAAAAGCAACACAAAGTTCTCCTGCATTTTATTTTCATTATTTTGATGTCCGTTTAACCACTCTGCAAATTGTTTATGGCAAGGCCAAGGGTGTGTGACTTTTTCTCGTTCAAATAGTTTCTTTGTTCCCTTTAAATCAGTTTTTAGTCAGTATATCCCTGCTGCACAATTATGCCCCCTCCACCCTCCCAGTGGCCACAGGGTTGGACAAGCACTAGAGAGGGACACAGACACTGTGGGACCAGTTTGTGGCCTGGCTCAGGAGGGTGACTTTAGTCTTGCAGGCCCCGCAGGGATGCGAGACCCGCCGCCCAGCTAACACATCTCAGGAAACTCTTCCCACCGTAGATCAGGCTTGAGCAGGACACACAGCACCTGGTGCACATGTTGGAGATGTGCACTTGACTGCACTTGATTGGAGCTGCTGCATAGTCTCTCCGATGCTGTCACCTGGAAGCCTACCCAGGTGAGGGGAATGGGGATGATGAGGTGTCCTTTCAAGGCTGTTGCTGCTTTCTGCCCCACAGTCAGTATACCCTGGCTGGCTGGAGGGTCCTGAAGGAGTTGGGGACCATATGGCCTGGTGCCCACTCCTCAAGGATCCAGGTTGCTGAGTCTGCAGGACGAAGCTGTGGGAAAGGCAGGTCCCACCTGTGGGAGGTGATCTGAGCCTGGGTTCCCACAGCTGAAGGCTGCTCTATGTCCCTGTCCCTGTTGCTGAGCTACTGGCATCTGGACCTCTCCTGGGCCAACAGCCCCCTCCCTAGCCTCAGAGGAGCCTGCTAACAGTGGGGATACTCCTGGGTCATACCCAATCCCAGGGAGCCTGCTGATTCTCTGGGAGGCTCAGCATGGCTATGCATCTGCATCCCCTCTTGTGAGCCAGTGAGACCCCTGGGGCAGGAGAGCTGGGACTAAACATGGTGGTCTTGGAGTCAGAGGTCCACAGGCTGGACTGGAGAGTGAGGAGCCTAAATGCCAGACACATGCCCCTAGGCCCACCAGGGAGTCTGCAGCCACCAGATTCCAGCCATGGGGAGGGGTCTTCAGGAGCAGGAGCAGCCCAGCCTCCACATGGGGAAAGTGTCCCTTCCACTCGAGCTCCAGGTAGGCATGGTGTCTCAGTTTGGGCAGCTACCTGCTCTCTCTGCTGGCCCTGTGCGAGTTCAGGTCAGCACCACTGATGGGGCTCATGTCCTGGGGACACCATCCCCACCTCTGGTGGATGAGCCAAAGAAGAAAGGGCTATTCAGAAATCCAGTTTGGGGTAGATTATTCATATGAAATCCTTCCTCAAATCAGGTGTCAGTATCTAATCAGGGGATAGACTACTGCTTTACTTTAAAAATACAAGTTTGGAAAATGTACTTTTAATTTCCTTTGAGAGTCTTTGACCCATGGGTTATTAGAAGTGTGTTGTTTAGTTTCCAAGTGTTCAGAAAACTTCCAGGTACCTTTCTGGCACTGAGTTCTAGTTTGATTTCACTGTGGTCAGAGAACACATTCCAGTGATATCAGTCCTTTCACACTTATGCAGGTTTATTTCATGTCCTGAGGTTTGGTCTATGTTCCCCAGCCATTTGAAAAGCAGACACGTTCTGCTGCTGTTGGCTAGGTATCGATAGGACCTCTTGGATTATCAAATTCCTTGATACCCTTGCTGATTTTCTGTCTAGTAATCCTGCCCACTGAGCCACATCGATGTCTTCGACAATTGTGCGTTTGTCTACATCTCTTTTCAGCTCTATCAGTTTTCACTTCATGGATATTGAGGCTCTGTTGTTTGGTTTGCACGTATTTGGAAATTACAATGAAAATACAACATATCAAATATGTGGGATGCAGTTGAAGCAGTGCCGAGAGGGGAGTTTACAATCCTGAATGCTTACATTCAACAAGAGGATTGTTCTCAAGTCAATATTCTAAGTTCCTGTCTGAAGAAACTAGAAGAACAGGAGCAAAATAAAACCAAAGCAAGAAGGAAGGAAGTAAACAGGAAAACAATAGAAAAATCAGTGGAAAAAAGCTGGCTCTTCAAAAAAAAATCAATAATGTTTATAAACCTCTAGGAAGACTGAAGAAGACAAAAAAAGAAAGAACACACAAGTCACCAGTCAGGATGAAATAGGGGACATCACTACAGACCCCTGGACATGACAGTGATAATGAGGTCAAGCTAGGAACAATTTTCTGCTCAGAAATTCAACAACTTAGAAAACATGGACCCATTCTTACAAACTAGACTACAAAAACTCAACCAAGATGAAATAAACAACCTAGATAGTCTTATAACCATTAAAAAATTAATGTAAATGAAAAACAGACTCATAGATTCAGAGAACAAACTAAGGGTTGCCAGATGGGAGGGTGGTTGGGGGAATGAGTGGAAAAAGTTGAGGGAGTAAGTGGTACAACTGGCAATTACAACATGGTGACAGGGATGTAAAGTACAGCACAGGGAATGCAGTCAATAATACTGTAATAAGCATTTATGGTGCCAGGTGGGCAATAGACTTATTAGAGAGATTGCTTGATAAGTTATATAAGTGTCTGATCACTATGCTGTATACCTGAAACTAATATAATATTGAATGTCAACTGTAACTGAGAAACAAAAGAAGCTTGCATAAAAGAAATCTCCATGACCACGTGGTTTCAATGGAGACCTCTATCAGACATTTAAAGAAGAAGTAACACCAATTTTACACAATCCCTTCTAGGAAATAGAGGAGATGAGAACAGACCACATTTTAGAAAGCTAGTATTGCCCTGCCTGACACCCAAACCAGGCAGACAGTATGAAAAAGAGAAACCCACAGATTAATATCCCTGATGAACATAGGAGCAAAAATCTACAACAAAATATTAGCAAACTGAACCTAGCAATTTATGCAAAGAATTATATACCATGACCAAGTGGGAGTCATTCCAGGTCTGCAAGTCTGAGTCAGCTTTTGAAATAAATCAATGTAATTTAGTATATCAATAGCTAAAGAAAAAAACCATATGATTGTATTGTAAAAACCATATGATGCAGAAAGAGTGTTTGGAAAGAAGCCAACACTCATTCATGACAAAACTTTCAGTAAAAAAGAATAGAGGAGAAACACCTCTACTAACTACAGCTCATTCCATACATGGTGGAGAAAGATGCTGCATCCCCTCAGAGTGAGAATGAGGAGTGCTGTCTGCTCTCACCACTCCCATTCCCCACTGTGCTGTGAGTTCTAGTCAGTGGAATAAGATAGAAGCAAGAATAAAAGATGTAAACCTAGGACAGGAAGAAATAAACTGTTCTCATCAGCAGGTGACATCTCATCTATTTAGGAAATCCCAGTGAAGCTTAAGAACTCCCCTCCCCCCACAAGCCTTCTAGAACTTAAGTGAGTCCTGTAAGGTTGCAGGGTACAAGAAAAATGCACAAAACAACCATATTTCCTCCCACTCACGGTGAGCATGTGGGAACTGGGATGTAATGCACAGCACTCCAAAGAAAATAAAATAGTTACAAACTGAACACAACATGTGTAATATCTGCCTGCTGAGATTACAAAGTGCTGACAGAAAAAGTCAAAGATGACCTAAATAGAGAGCAATGCATCCCAAGCCTGCAGGCTGGTGGACTGCATCCTCCCCACGTTGGTCTACAGGTCTAGCATGATCCTCTCACAATCCCGGCACAGCTGCTAGTAGGCACAGACAAGCTCATTCCCACATTTACAGGGAAGGGTGCGGGCCCTGGAGCAGCTAGACCACCTTGAAAAAGAAGAAAGTGGAAGTATCACCCTACTTGACATTAGGGCTGCTCTACACCTACGGACATCAAGGGAGTGTGACTTTGCAGAGGGACACACAGACGAATGGCAGGTGACAGAGAAGCCACCAACAGGCCCACACAGACATGCTCACCTGATCTTTGACAGACGTGCAGAAGCACTTTGGTAGAAGGAAGAGCCTTTTCAACAAATGGTTCTAGAGCAACTGGATATCCAAAGGGGAAATTGAACAGTGACATAAACCTCACAGTTTAGAGGAAAATTAACTCAAAATGGTTCATGGCTTAAATGTAAACTGTAAAACTATTAAACTTCTATTTTAAAAAGGAGAAATCTTCAGAATTTTAGGCTAGGCGAAGAGTTTAGACAATACCAAAAGCACAACTATAAAAAGTAATATTAATAAACCTCATCAATATTAAAAAGTTTTGCTCTATAGAAGTCCATGTGAAGGGGATGAGAAGACAAGCTACAGGCTGGTAGAAAATATTTGCAAACCAGACACCTGAAAAAAAGAATCACACCCTCAATATATAAATAACTGTCTAACTCAACATACAATAATCCAAGTAGAAAATGGGCAAAAGATGAACAGACATTTCACCAAAGAGTAGATACAGATAACAAATAAAAATCATTAATATTCAACATCATTAGCCATTAGGTAAATGCAAATTAAAACCACAATGAGATACCACTACACACTATCAGTGGCTAAAATAAACACAGCGACAACCTCAGGTGCTGACAAGGATATGAGAAACTGGACCACTCACGCACTGCTGACGGGAACTAACTGTCAGCCCCTCTGAAAACAATTTGGTGGTTTCTTACAAAATTAAACATGCGAACACCACATTACCCAGATATTGCCCTCCTGGGCATTAGTCCCAGAGAAACAAAACTTACATTCATGCAAACCCTGCACACAAATGTTCACAGTAGTTTTGTTCATAGTAGCCAAAACTAGACACAGCCCATATATTTTTCAATGGACAACTGGTTAAACAGATTGGGGGATATCCATTCAGTGAATTCCTATGCAGCAATGAACACAAACTGTGGCTATTCTGGACAACCTGGGTGACTCTCCAGGGAATTGTGCTCAGTGCAAAGGCCAATCCCAAAAGGCTACATGCTATATGATTCCATGTCTATAGCATTTTTGAGCACACAAGTGTTAGAGAGAAGATTTGTGTGCCAGGAGGTAGGGGGAGCAGTTCAAGGAACCCCCTGCTGATGGAGATGTTTAGTATAACTGTGGTGGTAGCCACATGAACCTCCACGCATGATAAAAGTGCACAGAACAAACATGCACATAGATGAGTGCATGTAGTGAGGTCAATGGACTATGTCAATGTCAGTTTTCTGGCATACTGTCCTAAGGTTTTGTGAGATAGTATTGTTGCGGGAAGTGAGGAAAGGGTACAAGGGCTCTCTCTGTTATTTTTTACAACTGCACATGAATCTACAGTTCAATTGAAACAAGATTTAAAAATTTTTGAAGCCATTAAAAATGTGTATTATACACCCAGGCCTCCAATACATATCTCACAGGGTACAAGGTGGTATGAACAGATGGTGTCTCACCATGAAGAATAAGCTCTACATCTATTTGGCATCTGTCCCAAGAAAGCTCCTGTGCTGGCTGCTGCCTACAGGGTGTGAGCATGCTGGACCAGGATGCTGAACTGACTGAATGCTGGATGAGGACGCTGGACTGTACCCTGGATGAGGACGCTGGACCCTACCCTGGATGAGGATGTTGGACCCTACCCTGGACTGGATGCTGGATGAGGATGCTGGACTGGACCCTGGATGAGGACGCTGGACTGGATGTTCTGATGAGGATGCTGGACCCTTCCCTTGCCAACCTGCAGGGGGCAGCCTGGCCATGCAGGGAGAAGGCTATGGTGAAGGCGCTGCTGGGCTCTGCTTCCCGGTCCCAGCTGTGTCAGCACAGTGTTCTCCCCCTTCCCCACCCCACCCTGCCACACACCACACGCCACACACACATGCACACACGCACGCACGCTCCACAACCCATGAGCTCATTCTGCCCACGACTGGCAGGCTGGGTGGGATCATTTCTCCTTGAGCTCTTTGTCCAGCTCAGTTTCAAATGACTCATGAGTGGCTTTTGCTGTCTCCCCCAGGGAGACCCCCTGCCTGGCCCCATAAACCTCCCCAATTAGGCAATGCTTCCTGATAAGCGGCTGTTCACCCACTCTCCCAGACCACCCGAGAGAACTGCTCCCCCTCCCAGGCAGCAGCCTGGTAATGTAGCCTCCTCAGCCAACTGTGAAGTCAGGCCTCCTGTCCTGTCTCCTTCTCCCCTCTCCCTCTGTCTCTGGTGCAAGGAGGAGGAGGTCTCTGACTGGGCAGGTGAGGCGTCACCACTGCACAAGATGGAGCCTTGAATATGTTGGGTGGCTTGCTGTCACCCAGCCTGAGGTCATGGTGGGCACCTCTGACTTTGCAGGAGTTTGCTGTTTGTTTAGGCCTTGGTGGTCATCTGGATGGCTAGGCCCCTTCCCTGTGTTGGCACGCTCAAGACCTGTTGCTGTGCTGACCCCAGCAGTTCATAGGCTGAGGTCTCATGAAGCTGGGCGTCTGCAGAAGCACTCAGTCCAGTGAGTGTTCAAGGCCTCGGTGCCTTCCCTCCCTGAGTGGGCTTGCTTCAGAGCACACAGCTTTCCCTGGTACCCATGCAGTCCTCTTGGGGCTGTGCATGTTCTAACACATGGGTGTCAAACTGATTTTCACCGGGGGCCACATCAGCCTCATGGTTGCCTTCAAAGGGCCGAATGTAATTTTAGGACTGTATAAATGTAACTACTCCTTAACTAGGGACAAGGAGCTCAGCACTGCCGCTGGGTAGAAACATGGTGCTGGGTAAAACAAGGTGGAGGGCTGGATTCATTCTTTGCGCCTGGTGTTTGCCACCTGTTTTCTAATGCTTGTTAGGAAAGTGTGCAGAACAGAGACAGACACAGCCCAGCCTGGACCACTTCTGGTCTGCCCTGCTCTGCACAGCCAGGCTTTGGGTCACTTTGCCATTGGATGGAACAGACCATGCTGGGTGGGAGGTGTGCCCTCTGGGGAAACACTGCTCCTCACACTGTGCCTGAGGTTAGTGAGATCACCTTCAAGGTGACTAAGCTGGGAGAGCAGGAGGCTGGGCTTAGGCGTTTGTCCCCAGCTTGCCCTGTGCCCTTCAGCAGGAGTTTTCTAGGCCTCAGTTTACCACCCAGGGTCAACTGCGCAGGTGCTGATCTATCAACAGCTGTTTCTTGTGAGTTCACTTTCAGAAGTGGAGTTGTCAGGGAGGTGTCACCAGCGGCCAGAGTTAGCACAGGTGGACTGGGCCAAGTATGGGAGAGGTGGGAGCTGCAGGCACAGAGGTGGAAGCACCCAGGTCCCCTCTGGAGAGGGCTGGACTCCACAGGTGCCTTGAGGGCCAACTTGGCTCTCTGCAATTTAGGAAGGCCCCCAGCAATTGTGAGAGAGGTGGGAATGGAGGCAGAGGCAGGTCAAGGCAGCCAGGCCCTAAAGGGGGCTGGGATGGGTTTCAAGGCCTAGCTGCTTCAACCTGCCTGGGATGGGGGAGCCTGTGTCCAAAGGCCAGCTAGGGTGGGGGTAGCTGGTGGTACCACCTCCATCTGCTGCCATCTCCCCTGGTGCAGGGGGTGGGGCTGTCCCTCCCAGAAGTCAGGTGAACCCCCAACACCCTAACATTGTCTGCACTGGGCATTGCCCCCTACCATGTGGCCTGGTAAAAGCCGGTTCTTCTGTAGGCCTTGTCCCCTCCCCCAACCCTGCCTTGAAGGGGTCTCTTGGAACCTCTCCCCTGCCAATACTTGGGGTTTCAAACAGGGTATGATGGGACTGTTCACGGCTGGCTGGGCTGACAGGACCATGGTAGCCTTCTCCATCCTGAGTCCACAGGAGGTACTTGTCTTTCCACCTCCCCTGAGTCAGCTCCTGCCCATGGGTCCCAGGCTGGGCCTCAGGCAGCTGCCTCCTTCCTCACATGTGCTGGGTGGCTAACGAGAACCTGGCACTCCCCAGGAAGGGAGCCTGTGATGCTGGCAATGCCTTCCAGACTCACATTCACAACCTCACACTCCATTTTTCTTGGATGAAATCTCAGTGTCTTTAAACATGTCATCACTCTGTGCCCCTCATGCCATGCCTCACATTTCCCGGGTGTGGGGGCCAGGCCTTCAGGTGGAGGTACTGGGGCTGTTCCCACCAGTCCTGCAGCCTGGGTGGGCTGGAGCTCTCTCTGCTGTGCCAGCATGCTTGCTGGTGAGGTGACCGAATGGGCAAGGGTCCCTGGAGTGGAGAATGACATGAGGCAGTCACACTCACGAAGAGGCAGCACCATGCTGGGGCTTCCACAACATGATACCACAACTCAGAAAGGGCCACAGCTCCCTGGGGGTTGATGGGTCTTCGATAGGGAAACAGACCCAGAGAGTGATTTGCCCAGGCCCAGCTCCTTCCTGTGCACACTTATCCAGCAGCGCACCAGGAGTTCACCAGGAGGTTGAGGCCTGCTCACCTGGGTGGCCTTCCCAGAGCAGCAGGAACCAAATGATGTCCTTCACCAGGACCACCATGGGAATACATTTTCTGCCCCTCTGCTTTGCTTCTCAGCACTGTCTAGAGACAGGTCACCCAGGGTAGGTTCTCAGGGCTCAGGACAGAGGGCCCAGGGCAAGAAAACTGGTCCTCCACGCTTAGGCGCTGCCAGGGAGCTGCACTCTGCCAAGTTGACCCAGTCTCCAGGCCCCTCCTAGGGTGGACTGGTCAGCCCTTGGGGCAGTCAGTGTCATGTAAGGGCCGCCAACATTGTGTGGGCATCCAGCGCAGCCCAGCGGGACTCAGAGCCATGCTGCCCTTTCCCGTGTGGCTGCTGACAGAAGCCGTGGCCCATGGGCTTGTAAAGGTTCTCTGAGGCCACACCCCCAGCCATTTCTGCTTATTTGTGTTTTAATTTAGGTTTTAGCGTCTCTGACACGATTTGCTTCAGAAGTGGCTCCATCTCCTCTGCTTTCTGCCTCTGTTCACTACAAGCCTGCCCTTGCCCTGGAGCCCCCTCTCTCCGGTCTCCTCTATAGAGGTTTCGAGAAGGGGGTCGCCAGAAGATCAGCCTTGGTTGTGACCTCAGCCTCTACCTCATCTTCTTCTAGTTCAGGATGGGGGAGACAGAGGTCCCAAAAGCTTGAGCACCTCGGCCGGCCCTGAGCTGACCAGGTCTCTTCATTCCCAGGCCAGCAGACCAGAGAGCAGCGCCCCCAAACCTCGCCCCTCCCTTTCTGAGCGGTCAGGTTTCTCCAAGGGCTCGGACATCACCTGCTGTCCCGGATCCCTTTCCTCCAAAGCCCCTGGGGAGCGGAAGGGCGCAGTTCAGCTCCGGCTGACACCGGGTCCCCAGCAGCACCACCCCCTGGCCGGGGGTCCTGGCCTCGAGCTCCATCCCGGGACCCTCCGGCTCGCTCTGTCCCGGTTGCTGCCCTGAGTTCTCCCTGCAGCTCCCCAGACGCTCCCCC